>NC_057810.1:532592552-532811731 GCF_018294505.1 Triticum aestivum | reverse complement strand
AACCACCCGCAGCGGGGACGGGGGCTCGCTGGAGAGGTACCCCGCTATCTATCTTAGGGTTCAGGGTGGGGGTGGGGAGCCTAGAGGGCTGGCCGGGGTGGTGGTGGGGAGTTGTTTCGGGGCGGCGAGGCGGCGCTGGAGCTGGCGGTTCGGTGGTGGCTGACGGCTCAGGGGGGTGCAGGTTGAAGATGAACTCCAGGCCCTCCCTAAACTACATGTCAAGCGCCTCTCTGCTACCATTGCGTTCAGTTTCGACAGTAGCATTCAGATTCCACAGTAAATTTCAGTTTCGACGGTTAAGCTCAGAGTCAACAGTTTTTACCTCATATGTTGTAGTTAGGTGGTTTTTGGTGATGGTAATTTTACACCCATTTTACATCATCTATTGGAGATGCTATTAGAATCCCGCTTGAGATTGACGATGTCTGTCTTGTGCTGCTTCAGCCTTGATGTCTTACGGCTCATCGGAGCTGCTCCAACGACAGAACGATCCATCACAACAGAGCAGTGCCCTGGCGCCGTCTACAGATTCCTCAGATCTTCCTCCACACCTCCGACAGCCACCTCTGCCTCAACTGCTTTAGCGACCAACCCAATGATGCTGAGGTCGACACGGCTACGGCAAGGAGGTTGTACACTTGTTGCATCACTTATTACTATACATTCACGTCGATCCATTAGGGCTATTTTGGTTCAACGGAAAAACATATCAATAGGGGATTTTCCAATGGCACTCTACTATTCAATTATTCATGCATTTTGTTGAAAGGAATGAAGCAAAACATCCACCTGGACCTACTTTTCAAAATCCTATGCATGAAAACAAGACCAAGTACATTAGTGCCAGAATAACATTCTAACTATACATGCTTTCATATGGTTTCACTTTATTTTGGCCATGTTTCTTTGCATTCCTCTGCTCTTCCAATTCCTGTAAACCAAACACCCAAGTTGACAGAAATCTTGTGTTTACAAATGCTCTGTTTACCATGTGCATTTTCCTATCCTATTCCGGTGTTTTTTCCTATCCCTGCGTTTTAAGAATCATGCAAGCCAAATGAGCCCTTACAAAATTACTTCAGTTACAGGTATGTGTTGAAGGGAACTTTGTGTGGTTTGTCCTGCTCCTGCCGCGATGTCGTCCACCTCACCTGAGCTGCTCCATTGATAGAAGCATCCACCAAACCATACATCATGACTCCTTACCGTCTTTCGCCACCTCAGATCTCCTTCCCTGCCACCGGCACCCATCGCAATGGCATCACCATCATCGGCTCAGCAGATGAACCTGAGGAGTACACGGGTCCACAAGAGAGGTCGCACTCTTTTGTTTCTGCTTATGTTATGCATTGCTTAAACTTACCTGCTACTTTATCGTCCTGTTAAGCTCCTGGACTCCCAAGTCAGGTCCAAATTAATGTTCAAGCTTGAGTTCTAAGTTAGTTGTGGGGCACATATCGCGGCAGCAATGAATAGTATGTCTATCTAATATCTGGTTCACCTAGGGTATGCCTATGTTGTTCATCTTGGGTGTGAAACAAATAGTAAAGCAATCATCGTCTGTCTTTTTATTAATTTAAAGCAATCATCACCTTGCTATCATTATTTTTGGATCCATCCACTGGCTGTTACCATCACTCTAAATTTCTGCACGCTCTCCTTACATAATCTCACCATATTTTTTTCGTATGCATGTCAGATATTGTACACAGTCATGTTGAACATGTAGAGAAAAAGAGAAGTGTTTTGCGTGGCAATACAATGTCATGCAGACATCGGTCCATGGTGGGTTCAATGGCAAACCCTCCCCACCCCTCTCCAGATTGTAATCCCGAGGAAGATATCTATTCTGAGGTGGATTCAGACGCCGCTGATCACTCCTATTTACCCCCCAAGGTGTTTGCTCTACCTTGGCATGATGATGTTAGTCATATCATGCATATATTGCCTTGCAGTGCCTACTTTTGACATCATATATGTCATCTGCTTAGTTTAGACATGTTCTGTAGTGCCACCTATTTAGTTTCTATATCATATATGGGTATTATCCAGTCTCATGTCTTTTAGCCAGCCATAATATATTTGAAATGAGCAATGCCATCCTGTTTAACCAGGCATCATATATTTGAATGATATCTTGCCCATGCTTTTCTTCATCACATTTCCATTTGTCGACAATGTTTGTACATTAAACTACTCTTCCTGTGAATCAGCCATTTGGGTGGGAGATGGAAAATTCTGGAGTGAAAACAAGGCCTTCAGAGTAGACAGTGCTACCTGTCGAAGCAAATCTCTTGTTGGGTCCCGATAGCTCCTCAGAGATGGATTCAGAGACAGATGACCAGTCCTATTCCCCCACTGAGGTGTATGCTCTAACTTTCCATGGTTATACTACTCATATCATGCATATGGTGTCTTGCATTGCATAGTTTAGACATCATATACACAATATTCAACACCATGTTCTTAGTTCAGACATCATATCGAATGCCCTCTGTTTAGCATATAAATCACATATGTGAATTAAATGATGCGATACTGATTACTTTGATAACATGTAGGTGAATTATGTCATGCGATCCTGTTTAGTTATTCATCATATCTTTGAATTATGTTATGCTATGCTATCCAGTTTAGATAGACATCATATATGTGAAATTATGTCATGCTATCCGCTTTAGTTAAACAATATACATGTCAACTATTTCATGCCCTCTTTTTTCCACACTATCTATTGCATCTGTCTCTCATACAATGTTTGTACATTCAACTATGTTTCCTGTTTATTAGCCATTTGAATTGGAGCGGGTGATGCCAGTATCTAGCGGACTAAAAACACGGTCTTCAAATAAAATAGTGCCACCTCTTGGTGGAGATAGCACCCCGGTTGTACATGCACAAGAACCAGCCCTACCACACATAACCCAAACTCTCGCAGATTGTACCCCTACTGCGATGGACAGAGAACCATCTTCACTCAATCTAACCCCAACCCCAGCCGATAGTAACCCAGTTCATGTTGACACAACACCATCTCCACCACAAAGCTCCCAAACAAGAGCAGTTAGTAAGGCAGCTCCAGTGCCCAAAGGGCCAGTACTATCACGACGAACCCCAACTCCACCAGTTAGTACGCCTATTCCTGTGGAGGAAGCACAACCAGCTAGTCGTAGTTTAGCATCTATCGCATTTGATGTTGTTAAATCGTATGTGCGTATCTTCCCATTTTGGAAATATTATATTGAAGATGAAGGAAATGCCAGTTGCAGGTGTTTGTCCAGGAGTTATGTGTAAGTAATGTTATTCATGGCAATTACTTTGCTTCGTCCCATACATCCTACCTCCATGATGGCTATAATACAGCAAATTTTCCCATTTTTCTCTATAGAGAAGGACCGACTTGGAAACTCACGATGAGGTAACGTGTGCCAAGACCTCTGCTATCTTCAAGAATGCTTGGTGGCAGTATCGGAATTACCTGAAGAAAAATGTACTTCACTGGCAAAGAAACTCATCAAATTCCCTTACGTTCTCCTAAGACACATTTACTGGACGATGACTGGGAATGCCTTGTTCTATACTGGTCCCGAACCAAGAATGTAGTAAGGTCTATGAGCTCATTTTCTATTTTTAAGTAGTATATTCCTGCATCTTACTGTACTCTGTTCATGTAGAACAAGTGCCTAAACCTGAAGAACAACTGTTCTAATTTAAGATTCCATTGCTATCATAGTTCAAAAAAGCGCTAGGCGTTAATTGTGCGTTTTTCCACCGCCTTGCGTTTTACTGACCACAGCGCATGCTTATGCGCAGTTATGCACAGATTAAGCGTAGTTATTCGCAATGTGTTTTGCCAACACCTAGAGCCTAGGCGCGCTTAAGTGCTCGCTTAGGCGCGCCTTTTTTAACTATGATTGCTTTGCTCTTGTATCACTGTATTTACTCATACAAACTTATTTTTAAATTGAAGGATCCAATCGAAACTCCAATGGCACAGCAGGTATGTTCACGCATGTTTCTTTAACAGGTTTGCTCTTATCCATAGCTCTGTTGATTTCAATTTCAAGTGTGTATACAGTTGACTTTCATATCATGCACATTACTAGCATCACAACAGATCCAATAGTGTTGTTGTACATGTAGACCTGTGGTACCCATCTGAAATCTTGTTGTGTCGTGTAGTTTCCCACGCTTTGTATTCTTTCACTACTGCTTTGTCTTGAATTGATATGATTTGAACCGTGTCTCTATTTTGATTTGGCAAGACAATGCAGTGACCATAGGACATAGATATATGTTTGTTTGATGCTTTTATTATGTACTAGTACTTGGCAATAGATGACTTGGTAGTTTAATCATGTCCACCTTACTAATGAACTGGTCCACCGAAATGAGTTTCATATACTAGTACATCTAAACTTTTTATCTGTCTGTTTGTTTCTTCTTTTAGAATGCTGACAAAATATTGGGGAAGAGTGCCTTATTAGGCAATGGTAAAGGAAGCAATGCAGATAAGGTTCAGGACAGTGACACATCCTTGTTGGTCTCCAACAAAGCTAATAAAACAGCTAAGGAAGACTATCTTGAAGACAGCGAGACAACCCCAAAGTCCTGTCTTGGTTTAGTGTTCGAGTTACTGGCCACTACCGCTTGCACAAGCTATTCAAACTCACTGTCTGAATCAGTTTGGTTTCTTGAGTCTCAACTACAAGCTGAAAGACATCGATCAGCTATGCTGCGACAAGAAGCGGAAGGACTGCGGAAGTCCCTGGAGCACTCAGATGCATACTTTCTGGTGCAACAGCAAGCGTTGGAGGATTTTAGCGCCAAATAGGACAAAGCTAATAAGCTTGCTAAGCTTATTGCCAGCATGGTGGATACCCAGGATAACGCTTCTTGAGCTCTTCAGAAGTTGTTTCAGTTATGCTCTTATTTTGCTGTCGCGTTTATTTGCACTGGTGGCCAATTTTGATGGCCAGTGTATGTAATATGCTGCTTTGTTCCCTATATTTGCACTGGTGGTGAACTTTGATGCCCAGTGGATGTAATATGTGTCGGCGTTCTGGGAACGGGGGTACCCAGACTTGCGTGCCTGCGACCTGCAGCGTGGCTCAAGGAGTGGCCCAGTAGGGGGCAAGCCTCATGGGGCGGATGACAGGGAGCTTCCTCAGGCGCAGCCTCGTCAGGCTGGCTCGCGAGGAGGCGGAGAGATCAAGGCGGGGTACCTCACGAGGTGCCCATGACGCAAGCCATGACGACCGGATCCAGGCGGGCGCCGGCCTGGGCAGTGTCCTTTTTTCCCCTTCGGTGCAAAGGGGACAAGCACAGGCCAAGGCATCAAGCAAAGGTTACCGTTTCGATGCAACAAGACCAAGACCAGCAGAACGACAGGATGGAGGTCATCGTGGAGCCCAGGAAGGCGTCGTCGTCAGAGCCTTTGGCAGGCGAGGACCAAGTTTAGTCAGGATAAGTGTACTAGATGTTCCCCTTCAAAATGGCCAATTGTTGGCGCCCTTCCCGCTCATTATTTGGGAAGAGGACCAGGGCCTTGCTCTATAAATAGGACTAGCCACCACAGAGTAAAGGAACCCAGATCTAGGGAGAGAGGGAGAGAGAGAGGTGACTGAACTCACCCTAGCAGTTCATCGCACCAGCTCAAGAACAGCTCCTCGCGAGGCTGTTCTTACCTTTGTACTGTTCATCATCAGCCCCTGAGACAATCCACCACACCACAAACTAGAGTAGGGTATTACACCATAATGGTGGCCCGAACTAGTATAAACCTTGTGTCCCTTGTGTTGTTCTTCGTGTAGTCTAGATCTTTTGCGAGGCGACGAGACGTGAGCTGGTAGGAGGGTGATCTCTACGCGCACCCCAGAGTTCGAACCTTAAGGGTCTACCGGAACCCGAAATCCGACATTTGGTGCGCCGGAATCATGCCTTCCGCCATCTTGCGTTTCGACGTCCGTCGCATCCATGTCAGACGCTCGTCGAGCCCGTGCCGAGCGCCGGGCTGCTCTCGCCACCCGCGTCGCCCAGACGGCGCCCGTTGGCGGATGCCCCCGTCGTTCCCCGTCGCCTGCCGTCAACGCTGCCACTGGCCCGGCAGGGAACAAGCAGCAGGCCTCATCCCTGCATCCTTCGGTACGGCAAGAGGGCCGCACTGCCACCCCGTCACTGACTCCAGCCGGTTCGTCGTCCCACGCCCGTCGCACGCCCGTGGACACGCACGCCGCGCTGCTCCTGGCGCGAGAGCTCCTGCACTACCGTCCCATCGACGACCTCTACAAGGACTGGCTCTCCCACATCGAGGAGCTCGTCAGCGCTGCAGGGGGCTCTCCTATGCCCTCTCTCTCGCTGCCTTGCCCTCCACCCTGCACAGGAGGCGCGGATCAGAAGGTGCCTCCACCGTCTCCTCACCAAGAAGGCGCCCTGGCCCCAAGGCGCGCGGCCCCTGGGCGGGACCCGTTCCGTCCAGCGCCCGCGCAGCAAGAGAAGAGCACCCAAGAGATCCCTCGTCCCCAAGAAGCTTCCTGCATGCTCCCTGCACTGGCACGCCATGACCGCGCTCCTGCTCCAGCGCGCCAAGACCCCGCGCTGCTCCTGGCGGCAGCGTGCGGCGACCTCCAAGATCAAGCCCTTCGTCACCAAAGGCCTCCAGTGGCCACTGCGGGCTGCCGTGCCTTCACCGTCGAGCTGCGCACCGTAGCTTGGCCGGGCAAGTTCAAGCCCGATTTGCCTCCACGCTACGACGGCACGGCTGACCCTACGGAGTTCCTCCAGCTCTACAAGCTGGGCATCAAAGCCGCCAAAGGGGATGAGAAGGTCATGGCGAACTGGTTTCCCATGGCGCTCAAGGACGGTGCCCACACGTGGCTACTGAACCTGGCTCCTGGCACGATTTCCTCCTGGGACGAGATGCGCACTCGCTTTATCGCCAACTTCCAAGGCACTCATGACCGGCCCCCGGCCATGAGCAACCTTCGCCACATCAAGCAACAACCAGTAGAGACCCTACAGAAGTACATCCAGCGTTTCAACAATGCTCGCCTCAAGATCCCCAGGGTGACCGAGGAAGCCATCATCTCAGCCTTCTCTGACGGCGTGCGTGACATCAAGATGAAGGAAGAACTAGCAATCCATGAATACCTATGCACATCCCTGGAGCTATTCAACTTTGCGACCAAGTGCGCCAGAGCTGAGGAAGGGCGCCTCTCCCTCCTCGAGCTTCCGGCTGCCGATCCAGAAGAGAAGAAGCCCAAGGCCAAGGACGTGAATCGCAAGGGGGCTGCTGTGCTTGCAGCAGAGCCAGACACCAAGCGAGGTAGGGATCAACCCGAGTCATCCAAGGGCAGTCGATATTGCGTGTACCACGACCTCCACACCCACAACACCAACGAATGCCAAGAGCTCAGGGACGTGCGAGATGGACGTATCGGTCGATGCCCCCAGCGCAACGACCGGGGCTATGGCCGAGGAGGAGGAAGAGGTGGAGGACGATGGGAAGACCGTGGCCCTTGCCAAGGGTGGCATGACCGACCTCGCGAGGAACGCTGGCAGGACCTGCCTCGCGAGGAAGGCTGGAGGGATCAGCCACGTGAGGATCGCCCTCAAGGCAACGCAGTCCTCCCTCCTCTGCCACCACCACCGAGGAGGAATGAAGACCATCATCAGGACGAAGGGGCTGGGGGCTTCCAAGAGCTGCGCGCAATCGCTTGCATCCTAGGCGGCGCTCAGGCCCCACCCTCTTAGCACATCCTCAAACAGTTTGCTCGCGAGGTGAATGCGGTCCTCCCCAAGCTTGAGGCCACGCGCCCTCTCAGGTGGTCAGCGTGCGCCATCACGTTCAGCTCAACGGATCAGCTCAAGTGCACAGCCACAGCCAGAGTCCTCCCAATGCTTTGCTCCCCAGTCATCAGCAACGTGCAAGTCACCAGGACCCTCATTGATGGCGGAGTAGGGCTCAACGTCCTGTCCGTCAAGACATTCAACAATCTCCAAGTGCCATACGATCAGCTTCAGCCAACCAAGCCTTTCTCAGGAGTCACTGATGGTTCCACCGTTTCAATAGGGCAAGTTCGCCTTCCTGTCACCTTTGGGCAGCGCAACAACTACCGCATCGATCTCATTGACTTCGACGTCGCCCACATTCACCTGCCATACAATGCCATCCTCGGGTACCCAGCTCTGGCCAAGTTCATGGCAGTGACTCATCACGGCAACAATGTCCTCAAGACGCCAGGAAGCAGTGGAGTCATCATGGTGCCTTGTGAGGAGAGGGATGTAGTGTGTTCTCTTTAGTGTGCTTTTCAAGACGCAACAATCGAAGACCCATATCACAGGGGCGGAAGACTTCTCGACGAAGTCTCTAAGAAGAAGAAGGCATCACCCGGTCCGAACCCTCGGGGGGCAGGCCCCTCCAAAGGCGTTGCGTCGGGATCCGCGCCCGTTCAAGGGGCGCCTCCTTCTGTCACATAGGAAGGCGCGCCTGATGCCCTCCTCGATCAAGGCTCGAGGGCTCTCTCCTGGAGGGCCGCCGACTTTGCCAAGGTCACGAGGGAGGCGCTCGGGCACCACTTGGAGGCGTGCTTCAAAGCACGTTTCCCTCAGGAAGGAACGAGGCAAGGATGGCCAGGCCCTCAGGAGTTCATCGCGAGAAGCATTCAGGAGCTGTAGGAGTCAAGAGTCATAAGTGGCAGCCGCCGCTTACCCACCGTAGCTCCCCATCCAGGCGAGGATGGTGGGCTGCGTGTCTCCATCGACGTACCAGGGCTCAACCGAGCCGCATCTCAAGAGCGCCTCTGGCCTTCGCGCGTGGGGCGTTGTGAGGGACCACCTCACAGCTACGTTCGCATGCCTTTTGGCCTGCCGAACGCTGTTGCCGCTCATCAGCGCCTGTTGAGGATCGTTCTGGAGGCACAGGAGGTCAGGCATTCCGCAGTCCTGGCAGAGATGGAGATGGCCCTTGAAGAGCCGCCTGCGTCCCTGGAGCCTCCCGAGGCTCCTGGGCCTGGGGGCTCGTGAGGGTCGGTTTTCGCAGCACACGTCGTCCGCTACTTCAGCATTCCTTCGTCTCCAACATCATTAGGTGACATCCTTTGAGTTTCATTTTCAGCTGGGAGCGCCCCTAGGGCTGCATCATTCCCAGGCCGCGTGGGCCTGTCCTTGCAGCATGTATCTCTTTTGTTCATGCTTTTAGGTTACTTTGTTGGGGGTGCCCCTCGGGCTGCATTATCCCCAAGCCACTTGGGCCTGACGCAGCGGCAAGTATCTTTCTCGCATCTATTCAGGTCGTGCATTTGACCCGCTATGATTATTGCTTGATGCCTGTGACGACACCCTTCTTCCCTCATGCCAACCGCTTGCACGTTAAAAGGGGAGTACCTGAGCATCGCGACTCATGGACTCTTATTGGCTCTCCAGCCCTCACCTCCCGGCCTTGTCCACGGCATCGTGACCTGGCATACCAGCGACGGCTGAGCTCGCTCGAGGGCCGGGACCTGAGGACGTAGAGCATCGGCATCTAACCAAATTTGTAGGAGCACACTACAAATAAAGGCCCAGAGCCAGGCGCAAACCGCCTTGAGGTAGGACCCCATGAGTCCCTGCTGTCGGTGTCAAAACCGGCGGATCTTGGGTAGGGGGTCCGGAACTGTGCGTCTAGGCGGATGGTAACAGGAGACAGGGGCCACGATGTTTTACCCAGGTTCGGGCCCTCTTGATGGAGGTAAAACCCTACGTCCTGCTTGATTAATATTGATGATGTGTGTTACAAGAGTAGATCTACCACGAGATCAAGGAGGCTAAACCCTAGAAGCTAGCCTATGGTATGATTGTTGTTCGTCCTATGGACTAAAGCCATCCGGTTTATATAGACACCGGAGAGGGCTAGGGTTACACAAAGTCGGTTACAATGGTAGGAGATCTACATATCCGTATCGCCAAGCTTGCCTTCCACGCCAAGGAAAGTCCCATCCAGACACGGGACGAAGTCTTCAATCTTGTATCTTCATAGTCTTGGAGTCCGGTCGATCATGATAGTTCGGCTATCCGGACACCCCGTAGTCCGGAACTCCCTCAGTAGCCCCTGAACCAGGCTTCAATGACGACGTGTCCGGCGCGCATGTTGTCTTCGGCATTGCAAGGCGGGTTCTTCCTCTGAATAATTTATAGAAGATTGTGAACACCAGGATAGTGACCGGCTCTGCAAAAATAAATTCCACGTACCACCATAGAGAGAATAATATTACACAAGTTCAATCTGCTGACGTATTTTGTGGCGTGACGTCACACCGTTACCAAGCCTTTACTCGAATTGTTTTTATTGTATCACCTCAGCGCGTTTAGCGAGGCGGTTTCCTTGGCACGTCTTGTCGAAGCAGAGATCGTGTTCCCCTTATTCTGGGATTCCCATCAATACAGATGTGGGTAACCCAACCGCGCCCGTTGCCACGCCCCCTCCATCGAAGGCGGGTTCCAAACGGTCACTGGGACGGCTCTTGGTGTTCTTCCTCTTTATAATGAGACCAAGGCCCGTTCTATTCCTTCAATCCTCTATCGAATCCGCCCCTTGCCCCGAGTTCCAACACCCAGGGCTCCATATTCGGGTACCTTCGATCTTCGACAATGTCCGGCCCCGACCTACAAGGCCAGTGGATGCCCTCTTCCATCACGGAAGAGGACGTGCTAAAGCTAAGAGACGCCAGGTACTTAACCTACAAGATTTCGCATAGGCTGCCTGCCCGAGGGCAAGTTATTCCTACTCCCGAGCCTGGCGAGAGCGTCGTGTTTGTTTCTCACCTCCATCGGGGTTTAGGCTTCCCGACGAATCCCTTCGTGAGGGGGCTCATGTTTTACTATGGGCTGGAATTCCATGACTTGGCTCCGGAGTCTATCCTCCACATCTCATCATTCATTGTCGTCTGTGAAGCCTTCCTTCGCACTACCCCTCACTTCGGCTTGTGGCTCAAAACCTTCAACGTGGAGCCGAAGATGATTGAGGGGCGTCAGGGAGAGTGCGGCGGGGCGGCTATAAGTAAGATGGCCGATGCTCCATGGCCCGAGGGCTCTTTTCAGGAGGAGCTCGGCTTGTGGCAACAGGAGTGGTTCTATATCACCGCTCCCAGGGGCAGCAGGCAGAGGCTGCCGCCCGTCTTCCGCTCGGGCCCTCCACAGCGGCTGACGTCATGGGTCAACAAGGGGCATGACTGGGGGCCGTCCAAGGACGTTCCCCTGTTGCAGGACCGGATTCGAGGCCTCTAAGAGAGGGAGATCAATCTGGCCGTAGTGGTACAGGTTATGTTGGTCCGGCGCCTACTGTCCTGCAAACGTCGCCCCCTCCGCCTGTGGGAATTTAATCTGGAGGGGCCACGAGCTCTTCAACACTTCATGGGTTTGACACCCGTGGAGATGTACAAACTGTTCGTTGGATCGCAAGAGATGCGTCCGGAATTAACCGAGGATGCTGGCCTAAGCTGCAATCGCTCGGATACTCAAGTAAGTAGCCCTGTGTCCAGACACATCGTCCATTTATTTACTGTGGGTTTGCCTTTTAACCAGCTATCCCTTGGACAAGAGTGGATAGCGCAAGCAAAACTGATACGGTGTCCGGCCCCCCTCCCTAAGACCACGCATGATCCTGTGTTAATCAAAATGTTAGAGGTTGCACCTTCAGAGGAGGGTGAAGACGGGCACAGGGGATCTACCACCTCAGCCACGGAGGCTTTCAGTAAGGGAGGAATCGAGAGTCCCTCCTTCCAGGGGGTGAAGAGGACCGCTTCCGAAGACCCGGAGGCCAAGGCCTCAAAGCGGGGAAAGAAATCTGTACCGGAAGGTCCTGTGCCGGGAAGAGCCCCGGCCGTACTGTCTCCTCGGAGGAATCAGCTCTCTAGCGAGCCGTAAGTAAAGAGGGGGATTTTGTAATAGTGGGCATCCCTGTTTAATTTCTAAGAGTAACCGAAGTTTTCACCTTGTAGTTCGGATCTCAGCCCTTCTCAGCACAGCTCATCGTCGGGAGACCTTCGTCTGGAGATGATGGATAGCGAAACGCCTCCATCTGCCGCCCCGTCGTGCGGGGCGGGCGACCCTGAGGTGTCGTCATGGAGGGTCTCCCCAAGTCCAGCGGGGCCGGAGAGTTCGGCACCCATTGGAGTACGGCCGGTGGAGCTGCAGGATTTGCTTAAGAGGGCGTCCATCTCAGAAGATCACCGCACATTAATGAGGATGGTGACTGAGAGGACCTCGTCCGCCGAAAGTGGGTTGTGTGAGGCCGTCGGAAGTTTGCTGACGGGATTTGAGGTACGCAAAAAATGACATACCTTTTGACAGTTTTGCACATGAAGTGTGCCCTGTATATATAGTAGCCCCTGAGACTTGGTATGCTGTCGAAAGCGACAGCGTGCCGAGGATCATAATCTCAGTTATAGATTGTCGCCTTTCCTATGCAGGTGGCGGAACGTTTGGTGGCCAGCCGGACTGATGGATTTGCCGAGCTGAAGAGGCAACTCAACATTGCGGATGCGGACATCTCGCTGGTTAATAAACGACTTGATGAGTCACAAGGTATGTGGTTGCTCTGCGGTCGCCTAGTAAGGGAGCTGACGCCCATTCCTTACAATTTGTATGCCTGATGCAGATAGTGCTGCTGCTGTGGAAGGCTTCGAGCAGAACTTGCTCGAGCCAAGGAGCAAGCCAGAAAAAGCGAGGCGGCTGCCTCGAAGGCAGCGGAAGAGCTAGAAGCCGAGAAGGCTGCTCACTGCCGAAGCAGGGAGGAGATGGGCGGAATGGCCACGAAATTAAAAGTTGCTACCGACCGCCTGGAGGTTCTTGAAAGAGAACGCCGAGCGGAGCAAGAGGACCTGAAGAAGGCCGACGCCGAAGCCAAGGATGCCCGTAGTGCGATGCGGGCTATGAAGGAGGAACTGCTCAGGTCGGAGACATTGTGGCTGGAAAGCCCTTTATGCTGCGTAGGAAGTTCACGGATCCGAACTATGCTCAGCTGGGCCGATTGTACGGTGCGGAGGATCCTTATCTGGACTTGGAGGCGAGTGCGGCGGATGCAGTCGTGCACTTTCGAAACCAGAAGGATCACGAAATGGAAGAGCTTTTCTGGTCTCAATTCCATAGTCCGGAGCGTCCACTTCCGTTGAGTGATCGGCTGGTTGAGTGGGCTGAGCTGAATAGATTGTCCAGACTTGCCATGACAGATGTGGTCGCTCATCTATGGCTGAAAAGGCCCAAGCCGAAGAGTTATTTTGGCTTGTTGCAGCAATTCCTTGGGGCAGTGCCGCGTATTGGGGCGGTGCCGCATATTGGGGCAATGAAGTGGTCAGCATGCATAGAAGGTGCACGGATGGCTCTCGCCCGTGGTAAGACATACTGGGCAGAGATGGATGCCACCGCTGTTGCATCCCGGGGTTCGGACAAAAGCCGATTCCCCACCGAGCACTATTTTGAGGAAGTTCTGCAGGGCGCTCGTTTAATATAGGCGCAGTGCTCGAAAGATGTTATGTTTGAATGACATGTATGATTTCTGAGATCATGTTTATAACGTAATAACTTTTTATGCTTGTGTGTTCAAGTATTGAACTATCTCCTGTGCGGCCGTATTTGTATGTATAATCTAAAAGATGGCAGTCTTTGGCTTCAGCCCCCACGCACATGGTGCGGGGGTGTTTGCAAAAAGAAAAGCGCTTTTTCACACTTAATCCAACGTCTTGGTCCTTTTAAGGAGGTGATAGCGTAGCAAACTAGGCAACCGGACTATAATGTTTTATCACTTTCACTTAGCCATAGGAGCTCGAATGTGGGGCTACTATATAGCCCATAGTGGCACCGCTCGTCCCGAACTCGGGGCGCGTATGTGCCTGACCGGGAAGCGGTCCTTCGTCAAAGCAGAGGAATTCTAAACATTCCAATGGTCGATCGAGTGGTTGACCAGTCTCTCGCTATATCATGACAGTCAGTTTCCGACTTTCTCTACTGAGGTGCTCGCCCGGCCGAACCGGGGCACAATCGCAGTAGTTCTCCTGGTGCCGCGTTAGCCGATGATGCAGAACGTAAGGCAGCAAAACACAGGAGCCGGGCAAACCCAACATTTGACCAAAGACATGATTCGGAGCTGATGCATCTAAGGCCTAACTCAAGACGCCGAACACTCCCTGAGGTGTTCGGTCTTTATGATACTGGGCAGAACAATGCCCTAAGCCCCTTGTGTCCAGGTACAGGCGGGAACTTCTGACGCGGCTGATGCCAAAACGCCAGCCTCCTCCTCTGCTATGGTGGGAAACCGGGGGATGTGTATCAGCAAGAGACAGTAAGAAAGGTGTATGCAGGGTCTTAATCTGAAAAGAATCCTTGCAACGGGTCCCTGCTGCACGTCTGCGCCTGTGTCTCCATTGTGCTGTATCCTGGACGGGTGTGGCACGTGCTTCATCTGTAAAAGAGAAGGACTTAGTTTCCAAGAAATATCGTGCAGAAGTTGTATTAAAATAGAATAAAATGAAGAAAGTTGAGCTTTATTGGCTCTCATCATTTATACACGTGGCCCCTTATAAAGGGGGTGTGCGGCTGGGAAGCCCCTTGTTTAGTTACGCCGGACTCGCCTAACCATGTCCGAGGTCTGAATGACCTGTTTTTAGGGGCTTTGACCTGCAAGGTCTGATTAGTGTGTGGTTGTCGAAGCAGTCTCACGTTCTTCGTGGTCGAGGAACACTCAGAGTTACTTTTTAATGACATTATGCCACGTTGACCGGGCATTCTTAAGCGTAAAAAACGCGTAATGTGCATTAAGGCTGGCGATAGCAGCACGCCCCAGTAGTGCTTAAGGGCTACTGTTTGAATGGGGCCATGGAGAGTGAGCTTTTCGCGACGGAGTTTGTCGGATGAACCGAACACAACCTCTAGTGGTACAGAGCCTGTATAATTGGCTTAAAGGCCTGGCGTCACTCCTTTGAAGGAAGTGCTGCTACAGCGAATTTTGGTAGGGTCTATCCCCATTCTACGGGCGGTGTCCTGGTATTGCAGGTGCCGCGCTGTCTTTTCATGTTATCACATGAAGTGAGTTCACTGTTTTGACTTCTAGTGGGAAAGTCTTCTGTTTTCCAGAGTGCTGCTTTTGGGTTTCGTCACTTTCGCTTGGTGTGTCGAGCCCCTTGTGTTCGGCATTAAGTCGGCCAGACTGTTTGAAGACCCAACAATCTCTATGGGTATGGTTTGCAGGCTTCCCGGAGGTACCATGTATTTGACATAGTCTATCCAGAATCTTGTTTAGGTTGGATAGCTCGTCACTGTTGTCCTTGAGGGGTAGTGTTTTGTTGTTCGGCCGAGAGCTTTTGAATCTGGCGTTGACCACCGTACTATTCGGGCCATTTTCCTTATTCCGGCGCTAATCTTTTCTGCGTCATGATTTCCCATTTCTATCCCTAACTTTGGATGTACTCGGGTCACTGGTGCTGCATCTAGCGAGCCAACTGTCTTCCCCCGTGCAAAAGCGGGTCATGAGGCTTGTTAGTGCGGCCATTGTTCTTGGTTTTTCCTGGCAGAGGTGTCTGGCAAGCCATTCGTCTCGGACGTTGTGTTTAAAGGCTGCTAAGGCTTCATCGTCCGGACAGTCGACTATTTGGTTCTTTTTAGTGAGGAAGCTGTTCCAGAATTTGCGTGCTGACTCTCCGGGCTGTTGAGTAATGTGACTTAAATCGTCTACATCTGGAGGGCGGACATAGGTCCCCTGAAAATTTGCTCGAAACGCATCCTCAAGCTCTTCCCAACTTCCAATGGTATTTTCTGGGAGGCTTTTAAGCCAATGCCGAGCTGGCCCTTTGAGCTTGAGTGGTAGGTATTTTATGGCATGGAGATCGTCTCCTCTGGCCATATGTATGTGTAGGATGTAATCCTCAATCCAGACTCCGGGGTCTGTTGTTCCGTCATATGCTTCTATGTTTACGGGTTTGAATCCCGCTGGAAATCCATGATCCAGTACCTCGTCGGTGAAACATAGTGGGTGTGCGGCGCCCCTGTATTTGGGTGTGCCATTGTCTTCAAATGCTCGGCGGGTTATGTTGCTTCCTGGAGTCTTCTTTTTTGGCCCATCGTGTGCCGGCTTGTGTGTGGCGCCCCTTGTTGCTCTTGGCCTGTCATCTGGTCGTCTATCCGGCCAGGTGGCTTCTTTCTTTTTTGACTGCGGGGGCACTAAGTCCTCCTCGTAAAATTCGGGGAACAGCTTGCGCTTCGGGTAGCTCTTTGTCTGGTGACTAGCGCCATGTTTATCTGCGCTGTTGAGTACTTTGCTCCATCTCATTCTGAGTGCGTTCTTCGCTGTTTTGAGCTTCCGCTTTTGCTTCTTCAAACTTCTTGCAGTGGCGACGAGCCTTTTACGAAGATTCGTATGCTCTGGTGATGTGAGATCATCTTCTCCGGGGATGGGTTGCCTGTCCAGTTCATGTCCGGCTGGCTGCTTGTTGACATGTGCGTCGTCCACTGCTTCACCCTGCTCTAGGGCCGGGTCCGTATGGGTGCCGTTTTTATCGAGGCCGGTCTTCGGGCGTCGCTTGCGTCGCTGTTTTGGTTGTTTGTTTGGGGAGTTATCCTTCGCTAGGTCCCGTTTTTCCTCATTATCGCTTCCTTTTGGTGTAGCCACCATGTATACGTCGTAAGTTGGGGTGGCTTTCCCGTGCCTGGTAGGTGCTGGTTCTTGGTCGTCTCCGGTATCGTCGTCCATACCGTCGATGTCTTCGGAGTCATAGTTTAGCATGTCGGTTAGATCGTCGACAGTGGCTATTAATTGGGTGGTGGGTGGGCTTTGAATTTCTTCGTCGTCCACATCCCAACTATCCTGGCCGCAGTCTTGCCAGGGCTCTCCTAATAACGAGAGATAGTTTAGCGAACTCAAGATGTCGCCGAAAGGTGAGCGTTGAAAGATGTCCGCTGCGGTGAACTCCAGGATTGGCGCCCAATCGGATTCGATCGGAGGGGTCGCGGGAGGTTCGGAGTCCAGCGAGGAGTCCGGCACCTCGGAGTCACGAGCTTTATGAGGGACAAAGTCAGTCTTTGGCTCTATCGCCGTAGAGGTTGCAGCCCCCGAGGCGGTGTCTAGCCATCCGTCCTTGATCTGCGCAGCCGGCTCCGAATTGAAGATCGGAGCGGGTTCGAGTGCGGCCTCCAGGGTACTGTTCTGCTGCAGAGCTAAATCATGCTCGCCGTGATAGTGCGGCACGCTCGACTGTGGCTTGAATCCATCGAGGATCAAGTCCCCACAGATGTCGGCCGTGAAGTTCAAACTTCCAAATATGACCCGACATCCAGGGGCATAGCTTTCGATCTGCTCTAGATGGCCAAGTGAATTGGCCCGCAGTGCAAAGCCGCCGAATACGAAGATCTGTCCGAGGAGAAAGGTCTCACCCTGGACTGCGTCATTGATGATGGTCGAAGAAGCCATCGAGCCTATCGGTGACGACACAGAGGAACTCTCAATGAAAGCACCAATGTCGGTGTAAAAATCGGCGGATCTCGGGTAGGGGGTCCCAAACTGTGCGTCTAGGCGGATGGTAATAGGAGACAGGGGACACGATGTTTTACCCAGGTTCGGGCCCTCTTGATGGAGGTAAAACCCTACGTCCTGCTTGATTAATATTGATGATGTGTGTTACAAGAGTAGATCTACCACGAGATCAAGGAGGCTAAACCCTAGAAGCTAGCCTATGGTATGATTGTTGTTCGTCCTATGGACTAAAGCCATCCGGTTTATATAGACACCGGAGAGGGCTAGGGTTACACAAAGTCGGTTACAATGGTAGGAGATCTACATATCCGTATCGCCAAGCTTGCCTTCCACGCCAAGGAAAGTCCCATCCGGACACGGGACGAAGTCTTCAATCTTGTATCTTCATAGTCTTGGAGTCCGGCCGATCATGATAGTTTGGCTATCCGGACACCCCCTAGTCCTAAACTCCCTCACCCGCATTGGCTCACGGGTGCCCAGATACACCTCGTCAAGCCCTACCATGCCAACCACGTGTCAGGGCGGGGTTGTACACGACCCGGAGGCTCCTCCCGAAGGGGAGCCCCCTCCCACACACCAGTGGACGCACCATGCTCCGCGCTGGCTGACAACACTGCCGAGGAGCGGCTATGCCCGTACACATCCGGAAGCGCTATGCTCCGCGCTGGTGATAAAACTCTGAGGGTGGCCCACGGCCGCATCAACCTCAGGGAGCCCAGAGCTCAGTGTCTGGCCCTATCGTAACGCCTCCCCTCGGGAGTGCCACGCGAGGGGGCTGGGCACGGGGGCTACGCCCGGGCCACGCTCGGGCGCGCGCCACCTAGCCAGGCCCCTCGGGCCTGGTTTGTCGCACGCCCCTCCCCGAGTGGAGCCAATGTACGAAGGCTGTTTGAATGTCAAGGGGGGCTCCTGAGCATCGCGACTCAGGAGCCTAACTGTTCACGTAGCCCCTCACTCCTTGGTCCCGTCCTGGTTTCCGGTCAAGGCTAATGGCGGTTGAGGTATGCGCGGGGCCGGGCCTTACCGACGTAGAACGGTAGATCCACTCCTATGCCTCCCCTCCCTACTTGTTGTTCGCGCGTCAAGGGGGACTCCTGAGCATCGCGACTCAGGAGCCTAACTGGTCACGTAGCCCCTCACTCCTTGGTCCCGTCCTGGTTTCCTGTCGGGGCTAACGACGGCTGAGGTATGCGCGGGGCTGGGCCATGCCGACGTAGAACACAGGCAAGTAGGAAGGAAAATAGCAAATCTCAAGGAATTCAAAAGCAAATATGACAGTCCATAGGTTGTTTTCACAACGCCAAACACAAGTTTAAATGCCTCCACGAGGCATGATGCATTTTGCAGGAACTAAAACAGGACAGAAGCCACGGAGGTGTCACTTTCCGGCGGTGCCATCGCTGGTGGTGGAGTTGTGCGGGGCGGCTCCACCTCCCAAAGCCCCAGGGTTGGCAGCATCTCGCCTTGGCTTGGTGCTGAAGGCGCGGAACCTCGCCAGCAGGGCTTCCGCTCGACCCTTCACTGCCTCAGCAGCTGCAGCGGCAAGCTCGCCGCTCGCAGGCTCCATCAGGCTGTCAAGATCGACGTTGGGGTCGCAAAGATAGACGTGGGTGAAGACACGCGCCAGTGCTGTAGAAGAAATGACACGCGCCTCGGCCTCGGCCATGGAGCCAAGGCCGTCCGCGACATCTTCAAGTGCGCGGACCAGGAAGGAAAGCAACTTGGCAGGGCCATCCTCGGTGCCAGCTAGCGGCTTTTCCAGGCCGCCATCATAAAGTGTCTTCAGCGAGGCGTGATCCCTCTCCTCCAGCTGCGCGAAGGCCACATGGTCCTCGGCCAGGACCTTCGCCTTGCCATCCAGCTTGATCCTCTTCGCCTCCAATGCCTGCTCCAGCGTCTCCAACCGACCACGATGTTCATCAAGCTCGGCGTCCCGGTCCTTGATAGCAGCTTCTCGAGTCTTCATCTCATTGTCCTTCTCTTGGCGGTCACATGCCTCCTTAGCGAGCTCGTCGCAAAGGCCTTGCAGCTCGCTCTCCAGCACCTTGCAGCGGCCCCGGACATCCGCAGCCTCACTCAAGGCGGCGTCGCAAGCAGCCTTGGCTTGGAGGATGGCCTGCTTCTCCTCATCGCAAGCCGTCATGGCCTGGACCAGTGCCGCTCGAACGGAGGCATCAGAGCAGACCCAACCAGAGGACAACTCTAGGCGCCCGGCCACCAGGCGGGGGTCGGCGCCCTGGAGATCTCCACGCAGCCGGTCTAGCTCAGCAGCAGCACGATCCAAGATAGCGAAGGAGTCGGGGAAACGGCGGTTGGTAGAGTAGGAGGAGAAGACGGCAGCGTGATCACGACATCAGGCGTCGGGACCTTTTGAGCCCCGGCGGCCGCAGCAGTGGCATCGGGCATGGATGCCTCGGGAGTCGCCTGGGCCATGGGGACTGGGGCCACGCCGGCGCGCCCCACCTAGCCTCGCGAGGATGACCGGGCAGGGGAGGCGCGAGCCTCGACACCTCCTTCCTCTGCGGAAGGAGGCATTGCCCCAAGCGAGGCCTCTATGGCCCCTTTCAGCCTATTCACTACAGGCACCGGCCTAGCCAAAGGATGCGGACGTCAAGCCTCGGCAACAGAAGCAGGAAGCAAAACAAAAGTCAAGCACTTACTGGTCATCGTTCGCGGACTCAAGCAGCCTCCGGCCGAACTTGAAGCCTGAGAGCTGACTGCTGGGGTCAGCCTCAGGAGACTCGGAAGCAGGGGGCACGTCGGAGGAGTTGAAGCTGGCTTCAGGCCGCCTTGGAGCTGGAGCAGACCCGCGTGAAACCAGCCCCGTCCTGCCCTTCCTCAGGACCGGGGGCAAGCTCTCCCCGCCTCACTCATCGCCGCCCTTGTCGTCATCCGGCATGAGGCAGAGGGCACGGGACCTGCGCTGAGGGAGGGACTTCCCCGACTCTCCGTCGGTCGCCTCAGAGTCGGATTCCTCTTCCTCCACCTCCTTTTCCTCCTCCCTGCCGGAGTCGCTGGAAGATACGTTCACCGTTGCCAGAGCCGCCAGATCCTCGGGGAGTTCCGCAGGCACAAGCCCTTCCCCGATGAAGGTGGGCATGGAGTTCACCACCTGCTCCTAGTCACCACGAAGGAACAGGGGTACAGGAGCACCCTCCGATCTCACCACGTCTCCTCCAACCAAGGAATGGAGGACCGCGACCAGATCTTCGTCGGCCAGGGCCGTGGAGCTCAGGCGGACGGCGGCATTGGCTTCCCCGAGCCTCCACAGTGGGAGCGAGTGTTCCCGAAGCGGAGCCACCCGGTGCTCCAGGAACTCCCTCAGGAGCATCGCCCCGGTCAGCTTCGTCGCCGCCAGGTTGCCTGGCCTCAGGTCCGCGTCCATCCTCTTCAGCACCGGCTTCGCCCGGGGATCGACAAGCTCCGTGCGGGACTAAGCGTCAATGGCCTTAGGCTGCCCCGTAGGCAACACCAGCTGAGAGTGGACGCGCCCAACATCCACCATGACCCACTTGCTCTGGAAGCCTTCGATCCTCTTCCCAGGCTTCAAGATGGCATTGGATCTAGAGTATGTGACAGAGCTCGCGCACGCGGAGATGGGGCCGCGAGAAACCCGAAGGTAAAAGTAATGGCGCAGCAAGGCCACCGAGGGCTTTACCCCAACGTGAGCCTCACAATAATAGGCGAAAATCGCCAGAAGGAGAGCAGAGTTGGGGTGGAGGTGTAGAGCCTGCAGGTTGTATTGGCGAAGAACTTCAAGGATGAACTCGGAGAAGGGAGGCACCAACCCGGCGACGATGGCGCTCACGAAGAGCGGGTAGAAGGTTCTCCCCTTGTCTTCAGGCAGGGCGGAGCCGACCTTGAGCACGTTCGCCCCCTTGTTGCCCTGCGCCACCATCATCTGGTGCGTGAGGGCGAGGTTCTTCTCCGACACGTTCGGAGGATCCAGAGCGGGCGAGTACCAGGCCTCAGCCGGAGTCTGGCAAGGCGCCATGGCTTGTGAAGGTGCGGGATTGAAGCGGATCTAGAGGATTTCGGAAGCAAGAAGGAGGAGAACGAGAAAGGGGATCTGGGACAAATGACTGGTGAAGGCAAAGAAGGTAAGTCTGGCCCGGGGCCGCCCTTTTTTCTAGACACACAATTGCCGAGGCATCGTGGGGAAGCAGGGACGCCCACGTCCAATCAACCGACACGCGGCGCCCAAGGCCGCAGGCTGTGGGGCCCGTGGTGCTTTGCACTTGCCCCTTCGCTTCTCTGCTAAGCCAAGTCCGGGCGCGCCTTGGGCCCGGAGGCTACTGTCGGCATTCTGGGAATGGGGGTACCCAGACTTGCCTGCCTGTGACCTGCAGTGTGGCTCAAGGAGTGGCCCAGTACAGCCCATCTTCGTCAACACAAGCTCAAGACCCTCGCGAGGGGCCAAGCCTCACGGGGCGGACGACAAGGAGCTTCCTCAGGCGCAGCCTCGGCAGGCTGGCTTGCGAGGAGGCGGAGAGATCAAGGCGGGGTACCTCACGAGGTGCCCATAATGCAAGCCTTGACGACCGGAGCCAGGCGGGCGCCGTCCTGGGCAGTGTCCTTGTTTCCCCTTCGGTGCAAAGGGGGCAAGAACAAGCCAAGGCATCAGGCAAAGGTTACCATTTCGTTGCAACAAGACCAAGACCAGCAGAATGACAGGATGGAGGTTCTCGTGGAGCCCAGGAAGGCGTCATCATCAGAGCCTTTGGCAGGTGAGGACCAACTTTAGTCAGGATAAGTGTACTAGATGTTCCCCTTCAAAATGGCCAATTGTTGGCGCCCTTCCGGCTCATTATTTGGGAAGAGGACCAGGGCCTTGCTCTATAAATAGGACTAGCCACCATAGAGTAAAGGAACCCAGATCCAGGAAGAGAGGGAGAGAGAGGCGACTGAACTCACGCTAGCAGTTCATCGCACCAACTCAAGAATAGCTCCTCGCGAGGCTGTTCTTCCCTTTGTACTGTTCATCATCAGCCCCTGAGGCAATCCACCACACCAAAAACTAGAATAGGGTATTACACCACAATGGTGGCCCGAACTAGTATAAACCTCGTGTCCCTTGTGTTGTTCTTCGTGTAGTCTAGATCTTTTGCGAGGCGACGAGACATGAGCCGGTAGGGAGGGTGATCTCCGCGCGCACCCCAGAGTTCGAACCTTAAGGGTCTGCCAGAACCCGAAATCCGACAATATGTGTAATAGTGGTAATATGCTAGCGTTAATTGCTTGCTTATTTATTTCCTTATTGTCTTGTTTAGTTGTTTGCTTTTAGTCACTGCCAAAATAATCATGGCAACACACGGACTGTCGTAACCATGGGCCTCCTGTAGGCCGTATGATCCATGGTCCTTCTTCTGACCATAGGATCCACTGGCCTTCTATACGGGCCGTATGATCGATTGGCCTTCTACGGGCGGTAGGGTCCATGGGCCTTCTACGGGCCGTAGGGTCCATGGGCCTTCTACGGGTCGTACGATCCATGGGCCTTCTACGGGTCGAACTATTCATGGGCCTCATACGGGCCGTAGGATCCATGGGCCTTCTACGGGGCGTATCATCATTTTGCCAACCATGGGCCGTACTATTCGTGGACCATAACGGGCCGTTAATAGGCCGTATTTGATAACTCTATGAAAATAGCCCAACGGGTTTTTTTTTGACATGAAAATGGCCCAACGTATTAACGGTCTGCAAACGGGCTGACTGTAACGACGGGCTGAATTTGGCCTTCAAGCAGAAAATGATAGTAACAGGCCGTATGTAACCGAATGCTGCAAATGAGCCCAAAACTCAATGGGTCCTTAGAAGGCCGAAATATAACTTGGGCTGGAAACGGCCCAATGGAATAACGGGCCGTTAATGGGTATAAAGTGGTACACTGTTCATTACGGGCCAGTTTCACCACGGGCCGTTAATGGGCCAAGAGTTACAAAGGGCCTCATATGGGCCAAAAGAAGTCATGGGCCACACATGGGCCAAAAGTTAAAATGGGATGGAAACATATTGGTTGGCCCAGATGAAGCTACTAGGCCTAATTTGGATAGGTCCTAACGGGCCCTGGGTTAGCGGGTTGTAAATGGGCTATATGCGAATAGGTCATTAACAGGCTTTCCGTGGGCCGGCCCGCCACCTTTTGACCAAGTCAAACGGGCCGGCCTTTTCACAAGAATGGGCCTCTATTGGGCCGTGCCACGTGTCGCCGTATCATAGGCGCCTTCTGTCCAATTAGTGGATGACATCTGTTCCAACGGTGAGCCGACATGTGTTTCCTCCAGCCAATGATGATTTTATGCATGGAAAATCCCCATTGGTCGGGGCTGTTAACGGGTTCTCGGATCCAAAACCCGACCCGATAGCTTAACGGTGTTCCGTTATGGTGGATGCCACGTGTCGGTCACCCTTGACGAAAGCACTTATGTGACGCGCAATTTATCGTCATGGAAGTGGACACTTCCGTCATGATAATTTTGGTAATGTCATGGAACACTTCTATGATAGCACATGTATGACTATCTTGATTCTGTGATAAAATCATCATGGATGTACATGCATGACAAAAAACACAACCTACCGTGAAAAACACGTATCATCACGGAAGTGTATTTTTTTTGTAGTGACGCCCTCTGCCCCGACGAGCCTTCTAAGGGCTCTTGTGGGAGGGTCTTCCTGACATGGTTGCTGGCCCAATCACGGGCGTCCCGCGAGGAGCCAACGCCAAAGCTCTTGGTGAGGTGTGCGTGTAGGTGGGCACACGGTGGCGGTGTCCTTGGCCGCGAGGGGGCCTTCGCCTACCTAGGTACACACGCCACACCCAGCCCCCGCTTGCGGGGTGCTCACGGGGAGGGGTAACAAGGAGGCACTATGCTTTCCAAGTGAAAATGGAAGAGAAAAAACACTTCAAGTCAAAAAAATCCCCCCTTTTCTTTTAATAAGCACAAGAAACTCCAAATTCACTCAAAGACAATGAATCGGGTTACAGAAAAAAGGCAAAGAGAACAGCCGCGTTTGGCACCTATGCTAGTCTTCTCACCAGCGCGAAGCTAAGTGCTTCCCTTGGGCGTGGGCATTGTCATTGGGGGACAGTGTCGACAGACAGCGCAGAGCATCGTGCTTCCACTAGGACATGGGCGGGAGCCCTCATGAGGCCTAGTGGCGGCACTCTGGAGACTCCGAGGCATGTACAAGCCCACTCATTATTACGCGAGAGTGTCACGGGCAGAGATCTTCGCTTGCGCTCCTCACTCCTTGCGGCGACCCTGCCAAGCGCATCATGTTGCCACCGTTGGGGAGTCCAGAAACCAGGATGATACCAAGGGGCAAGTGGGTATGATGGCGGTGGTCGGGCGATTGCAGGCCCTCCACCGATGGAAGGGCTCGCCAGCGCCTTCCCCGACAGAGGACATACCTTCGGATGGCATGCGCCACCGCCAGGGTGGCGTCCTACATCATGAGGCACGAAGGGAGATCTGGCGCCAGGCTCCCTCCACTCTACTCCCAGGGCGCCCCTCCTGCCCGGGGAAGGTCCAACTTCTCGAAATACGCCGTCATGTCGGGATTCACCTGCAACCCAAGGTTAGCATAATTGCATCTGAAATTGGTTGACTATGACCGGTGGTGGCTGGCGTCGAAGATGTTGATGGAGTGATGAGCCGACTCGGGGGGATCCCCCATCTCTCGAGACCTCGGCGATCCTGACATCGGAGCCAGCGCAGGAAGCATGAACGGGCTTCTCCCATGCTCGCGCACCACGCCTGCCACCAGTGGCACCAGGACCTCAGGGGCTATCGGCCTGAGACCAGCCCCGAGCCCCGGGTGGTGTTGCCCGTCATGCCTGGGGCCATGGCTCGCCGACCTGAGAGCGACCACTCGCCGCCGTTGAGGTAGAAGCCGCCTGCCCCAACTGCTCCTTGGGAATGAGTCCCCCAGGCTGGGTGGACGATCTCATACACCAAGCTGCCTCCATGGGGCCCCTCGGGATCCTCCCGGAGGGGCGAGTGGACACGACTAGTGTGAGCATGGGCTTCCTGAGGCATTCGCGCAACTAGCGTGATGCGGAAAGGTGTTGTGCCCTCGCAGGTGGCATCAAGTAGTTCAGCAACACGGGAGAGCAGGGCATCACGACCGCCCTCGGCCAGCCTAGAACTCAACAACTCGCGGGCCATGACGAGCACGGCCTGCGCGTTTGCCTTCTCCCGACGAGTGCGCAGGGAGGTTGCCGCGGCGTAGCTGGAGGACCTTGCCACCGCTTAGTTGCGGTGCTGAGCGGGAGGGGATGGAAGTAGCCCAATGTGCCGGCGGCCACTGTCGCCGATGCCCATCCCCGCTCCGGCAAGCGGGAGGTGACGACAGACCTTGTCGTCGGGCAGAGTTGCCTGGGCGGCGCGGGAGGTCCATTGCTCGCCGCCAGCTCGTGGAACTTCCGCCATAAGGACTACGAAGCGGGGGCGGAGCGACTGATAGAAGAGAGGCTTCGACATGCCCCTACCTGGCGCGCCAAATGTTGGATTCTAGGCTCCATAGACCCAAGAAAGGTTCAAACTCAGGGGCGTGTGCGAAGAACTCAACCTCTCATGCTAACCAATCCGCTGCTCTCATGACCTAGCTCAATGAACGTGACAAAGAAAGACGCGGCCGTTTACCCAGGTTTGGGCCACCTTTCCCTGTAATACTCTACTCCTTCTTTGTGGTGGATTAGCCTCGCGGGGGGGGGGGGGGGGGGGTGAGGATGAACTGGTACAAGTGGAAGAACAGCCTCAGGAGGCGTGTTATTGTGATGAGCTCTAGGGACTCGGTCTCTGGGGGTCCGATCCCTTCTATGATGGTGGCTAGGCTATATTTATAGTGGCCTTGGTCCTCTTCCTCCAAAACTTAGGCGGGAAGGGATCCCACAATGACCATATTTGAAAGGGGACAAGAAGTACATCTGATCTTGATGAAAGGTGGTCTTCACCTGCAAAGCCTCAGAGTGTGACGTCATGGTGGGCTCGGTGATGATATCCATCCTATCATTCTTGCGGTCTTGGTCTTGTTGCACGCAAATGGAAACCTTTGGCTGATTCCTTGGGATCCACACCTGCGCTTGCCTCGTTTGCACCAAAGAGGAAACCTGCCGCTTTGCTCCTGCTGGCGTGCGCCTGGCCTTGGTCGTCATGGCTGATGTCACTTCAGCCTCGTGAGGCTTGCTCTTGCATAGAAATCTCCAGTCCGCTTAGGAGGCCTCTCCCTTGGGAGGTCTTGATGTCGCCCGCCTCGCGAGGCTTGTCCCATCGAGAGGGTCTTGTCTTGCCGTAGTCAAAGATGGACCGTACTAGGCCGTCGATGGAGCCACCTCGTGGGACGCAGGCAGGCAGGTCTAGGTACCCTAGTTCCCAGAACGCCTTGCACTAGTGAAAGTATTAACCCTAGGCCTTGTTTCTAAGAATTGCAATTCCATTTAGCTCACTTTTGTTACTTGCTACCTTGCTGTTTTTTATTGTTCCTATTACAAAAACCTATATCTACTATCCATATTACACTTGTATAACCATCTCTTCGCCGAACTAGTGCACCTATACAATTTACCATTGTATTTGGTGTGTTGGGGACACAAGAGACTTTTTATTATTTGGTTGCGGGGTTGTTTGAGAGAGACCATCTTCATCCTACGCCCCCCATGGATTGATAAACCTTAGGCCATCCACTTGAGGGAAAATTGCTACTGTCCTACAAAACTCTGTGCTTGGAGACCCAACACGAGTCTACAAGAATAAAGTTGCATAGTAGACATCAAGCTCATTTCTGGCACCATTGCCATGGAGGTGAGTGCTTGAAGGTATATCTTTAGATCTTGCAATTCAATCTTTTAGTTTCTTGTTTTATCACTAGTTTGGTTTACAAAAAACAAAATTAAAAATGGAATTGAGGTTGCCTCATATTATTCGTCTTTATCATATCTTTCTTGAAAATGATGGATCATAAAATTGTGCTCAATTGATAGAAGAGGAATTCAATAAAATGTTTGGTATAAAATCTTTGAATGATGAGCATGATTGCAATGTTTCTAGTATGAATTCTTTGAATATACATGATACTAGTGATATGCAAAGCCATAAGCTTGGGGATGCTATGTTTGATGAAGATGATATTTTTCTTCCCCTGAGTTTTGATGAGAAAATTTATTATTATGAAAGCATGGCTCCTATTTATGATGATTATGTTGATGAAAGTGGGTTTGGAAGAGTGTCAACTATAGGTAATAATGATCCCACTATTTTGGAGGGTGTTGATTCTTATTGTAATAATTATGAAAGTGGATTTGGAGAGGTCATGACTTTATTTAGTGACGAATCCATTATTTTGGAAGAGGTTTCAATTGATTATGACAACAAAGTTGCTATTTATGATAATTCTGGTGATGACATGTATGCTATAAAGAATAATGATAACCATGAAACTTGTCATCATGATTTCAATGCTCAAATTGATTATGCCAATCAAGTATCACATGGTAGTTACTATGTTGATTTTGCTCCCACTATTATTGATGAAACTAAAGTTGCTTCTGTGGAGAGTAATAAAATTTCTATGCTTGTGGATCATGAAAATATTTCTTTATGTGATAGCTATATTGTTGAATTCATTCATGGTGCGACTGAAAATTATTTTTAGAGAGGAACATATGCTTGTACGTATTTCAATAATATCAAGTTTCCTCTTTATATGTTGAAAATCTTGAAGTCTTGCTTGTTTTGCCTTGCTATGCTAGTTGATTCTTGCTTCCACAAATTGTGTGCTCACAAAATCCCTAAGCATAGGAAGTGGTTCAGGCTTAGTGTGTTTGCCATGTCATTAATGATGCTCTTTTTCATGTTTAAATTGCCATTATTATCTGAGCATCGTTGAAATCATCATGCCTAGGTAAAAAGGCATTAAAGAAAAGCGCTTGTTGTGAGATAACCCAATATGTTTACCTACTATTTTTGTGTGTTGACATGACTAAGCTACTTTAGTAATCATGTTTTATAGCTTTGTTTCAATAAAGTGCCAAGTAAAGCCTTTGGGATGATGTGGATGATAGTTGATTTGATTCTGTGAAAAAAAAACCAGAAACTTTTGCACCCATAGCAGAATTGTTTAATTTCACTAGAGCTTGCATTTGATATGAATTGTTTACACATGCTTGATATACAAATTTCCCATGTTTTCCTAATTATTAAAAAAATTAGAGTTCGAAAGTATGAGCATAATTCAGGTTTCTACAGACTGTTCTGTTTTTGACAGATTCTATTTTAATGCATAGTTTGCTTGTTTTAGTGTTCCCCTAGCTTATATTAAGTGATACAAATTGTGGAAATGATAAGGTAATGTAGAAATTATGTGAAAAATTATGAATGTTGTCTTTGACAGTACCAAAGTAAATTATTTGCTTTATTATACTAACACATCTCATGAAGTTTTGTTAAGTTTTGTGTGATTGAAGTTTTCAAGTTTTGGGTGAGATATCGATATTAGGAGAATAAGGAGTGAAAATACCCTAATCTTGGGGATTTCCAAGGCACCCCAATGTAATATTCAAGGAATACCCAAGCAACCAAGCTTGGGAATGCTCAGGAAGGCGTCCCCTCTTTCGTGTTCAACATTATCGGTAACCTTACTTAGAGCTCTATTTTTATTCGTCACATGATATGTGTTTTGCTTGGAGCATCATTTTATTTTTGTTTGATTTACTTGCTGTTATTTAGAATAATGTTTTACATCTTTTATTCTATAAAAATGTCAAGAATAGCCTTTACCATGCTTATTTTGCAAGTCTATATGTTGTTGCTTGAAAACAGAAAGTTTGTTGTTGTGTTTGAATATTTGTGAATAGTCAGAACATGATAAAATCTTGAAATTTTTACATGGTTAGCTATAAAAAATTCTACAGTGTGGTAAATTTTCAGAATTTTTGTAGTTATATAAGCATGGATCCTTCTTCATCCTTTACGGACTGTCCTGTTAAGACACACTGTTGTTATGATTGCAATGTTTGCATACGTTTGCTTGTTTAATGATTCTATTTGAGGATAGGAGTATTAAATATGAACGGGAATTTAGTATGCAATGTTAAATTATAATTCTAGTGATTTGTATAGTAGATAATAATAAGAATTTACATTGATTTACACTAACATATCTCACGAGTTCTTGTTGAGTTTTGTGTGGATGAAGTTTTTAAGAATTAGGGAAACCGTGATATGAGAGGAATGAAGAAGGTACAAGAGATAAAGCTTGGGGATGCCCAAGGCATCCCAAGTTCATATTTCAAGATGTCTCAAGCATCTAAGCTTGGGGATGCCCCGATAGGCATCCACCCTTCTTCATCAACAATTAACGGTTAGCCTCGGTTGAGCCTAAATTTTTTGCTTCTTCACCTGATATGTGCTATTCTTGGAATGCCATTATTTTGTTTTGCTTGCTGTTTTAATAAAATACTTAGATCTGAAAGTTTTTAAATGAGAGAGAGTCCTCAAATAGCTACCCATTTACTTAACTACTCGCTTGATCTTCACTTATATCTTTTGGGAGTAGTGCCGTGCAAGTAAGTCTGACAGTAAGAATAGGGGTACGTAGGAGGAGGGAAGGTCCTAGCTACAGTGAGGTTGTACATTCAAGTTTACGGGTTCATGCCCCTCTCGGAGGAGGTAACAGCCCTATGTCCTGGTGCCCGGAGGCTTCTCGACTGTATTATGCATGGTTACAGGGGGTGCGAACCCTTGTGCCTCAGGAGAAGGTGGCTTATATAGACTGTGCCAAGACCCTCACAGCCCTTAGTTACACAGGGTTCAATGTGAGTTAAGACTAGGGCGTTACTGGTAACGCCAGCCATTAAGGATCTTTAAGACTTCAGAGTGAACACCTGACCGTTGCCATCCTTGGGTGGCTTTAGATCTTCTGTACTCTGAGTGGTTCTTCATATGGTCGAGTGACCCTGCTGTTGTCGACTGGAATTGGGATATCCAGTCGGTACTCTCTGTTGTTATTTGAATGTCTTTGATTATAGGGCAGTGCCCTTGGGTAGGGTGTCTAGCTCAGGCCTAAGACCCTACCCTAGGTACATGTCCTTGTCATTAGCCCCCGAATGGATTGATGTCTGAGTGAAGAAGGGTTGAAGTTGGTTCTGATTTGATTCAATGCTTCGGAGGCATTTCATAGAAGTCTAGAAAGCACACTGGTATTTTAACCCTGCTTCAGTCGCCTTGATCGATTCTAGTAGCTTGAGATCACTGAGTGAATTAATGCGATAGGTCTTCGAGTGAATAAGAATGCAGAATCTTTGACGTGATTGACTGCCCTGCGGTTTCCGGATCTCATGAGATTCAAAATTTCGGAGAAGCGTGGCGGATGGGGCACAACACAATAAATGGAACGAATTAGATAGGGACTCCTCGATTTTTGTGCTGCCTTTTTCGCCACGTACCGAGCTAGAGCTTGCAACGGGATGTGATTGGATTGCTTGGGCCCACCGGTCAGCCACTCGGAACCAGTCTTATAAAAGGCGTCGAGGCCGATGCAAGGTATTGTGCCTTCCATTTGATCCCCTTTCTCACTTCTTCTCCGCCTCTCTTCTCCCTACCCTACACGCCTCGCTCGGCCCTCCCAAGCTCCACCGTAGTGGTGAAGGAGAACACCGCAGCCCTGGAGCGCGCGAAGAAGGCGTCGGCGATGGTGAAGGGCAAGAAGATGGCGAGGGCTTCATCGTCGCGGTCTGGTCTGCCGTCTGGTTGGATCCGGGGAGACTGGTCCACTCCGCGGTCACGAAGGAGGACCTGGATAATCTCGCCCACGATGGCTTGATTGCTCATGGGTCCTGGAGGCTGTCAGGGATGAATCCGAGCCCCAGCTACACGACGGTGAGTGTGTTCTCCTCACCATACATGTCGAGCGAGGTTTTTCTTTGCCCCCGCACCCATTTTTTAAAGGATTCTTGAACTTCTTCGGCACCCAGATCCACGACTTTCCTCCCAACACAATCTTGTACCTTGCCACATTCGTTTCCATGTGCATAAACTTCCTGGGATGCCAGCCGCACTGGGGTCTCTTCAAGAACATATTCACTTGTTATTCTCAGATGGTGAAGAAAGCTAACCCAGACGACGAAAAGACGCACGTGGTTCAGATGTGTGGGCGTTTAGGGATCTAAATGAGGGGTAGGAGCTAATTTCCTCCTGTGACTTTTCCCGAGTCAGTTAGAGGGTGGCAGTCAACCTGGTTTTATTGCAAGGATATTCTGACTCCTGGTCAGTCGATTGGCCTTCCCCCTTTCACTATGGAGAGACTCCGCACCCCTCGCTCACTAGAGGGTAGCTTCGGAGAAGAAGGAGGAAGTGCAAATGTTTGTGGCGACCGTCATTGAGCTGGTTAAAGGTGGAGTGACGGGTATGGGGCTGTTGGAGGTGTTCCTGAGTCGACGGATCCAGCCTATGCAAGCTCGTGATCAACCCATGTGGATGTACTCGGGTCTAGAGGACACCGCTCGAACCCACCCGGAGGAGGTTAACAAGGAGACGGTGGCTCAGTGGTTCCGGAGCATTACTGGCAACAAGGACAGCCCCAGGGGTTCCAGGAGGATCCATTTGACGCCAACAATGCTCCAGGAGAGGTCAGACTCAAATATCTGAGTGTTTTTCCCTTTGTTTTGTGGTTGTTCTTGGATCCGACTCATATCTACAACTTGTGTCTTGCAGGTTTTCACCAAGCTACACTCGATGCCAAACGGAGAGCAGTACCAAGAAGGAATTGACAATAATAGTGAGGGCAATGACAACCAGTACACCGAGGATAGTGAAGATGAGAGCGAGGACTCGGGCAGCAGCAGCGGAGAAGTCGACTCACCGCCTCGCTGAGAGCGTCATTCCAGACAGTCGCAAGACTCGGCAGAGGAGCGTGGCAAAGTTGCTGCGCACTCAAACATCGACTCCCAAGCCATCAAAGAAGGCTGCGAAGCAAGCCAAAGTTGCCCCGCACAAGCTTCGGAAGGCCCTGCCTAGGATCAAGGTGGTTGTGCCCGTAACTTCAGCGTAAGAATTTCTTTCTTGTGTTCTTCTGTGTTATTGTGACCTCGTTTGCTTGTTTGACCGAGTGAAATCTGGAACTTTCAGTGCTGCTACGTCGGCAACATCCATGGACATTGACGAGGAGTGTGGTGATGCGGAAAATGCAAATGCGACCACCTCTCGAGCAGTTATGGTTTCATAACTGCGCCTATGCTCTGTTAATGAACTTTTGGGTCGACTAAAATTTCACTATCGAGTGTTTGCAGCACCAACGAATATTATTCAACTCCCTGATGATGACGATGAGGATGTGCTTCCGAAGAATGTTGGGAGGAGAGGCGGAACTTTGAGAAGGAGGGTGCCTGGAGCCAGAATGCCTCGCTCGTCATCTGAGCCTGTGGTCGAACAACTCAATGATCTAGTACGGGCTTTAGTCTCCTTTGCCAATCCTTTGTCAACTGACCAACATGCAGCGTCGACTGCTCAGGCTTCAAAACCGATTGCATAAGTTCAATCTTCTACTCCACTAACCCCGTCGCCTGCTCCATCATCTCTCATGTTTGCTACGCATCCTGTCCCAGAGGATCGAGTAGGAGCTGCCAAGGAGGCCATGATTCAGGCAGGTCTGAAGATGGACTGACTGAAGATGGTGTATGACACCAGCAATGTTGCATATGATGCCAGCTCTGCTCTTCAAGCGAATGTCCGAGTAAGTAGGATTCTAAGATGATTTCTGATTGGTTTTTCTATATTGACCTTTATTCTATTAGGATATTCTCCCTGCAAACATATGATTTATTATTCGTAAGATGTTCATACATCTACCTTGAATTTGCACCTTGCATCTGTTCACCCACTAGGTGTTTTCTTTTCACTCTATAGCTCTTTCACTTGAGTCAACCAGGTCTGGTTCAAGTGAAATCTTGGTCCAGTGGGGGCACGCTAAGTGCACCCACTGGGTGCAGTCCCCGAGACCGCCGTCGAATGTTTGATTCGGCGGGGGTCTTTTCGAAACATTTACTTGTAGAACTTCCACTGGACCTAGACAGATCGTGTCGAGTGGGAAATGTAACCAGTGGGGGCACGCTAAGTGCACCCACTAGGTGTAGTCCCCAGACCATGGTCGACTACAAGTAGTCGGCGGTGGTCTGAGAACCAATGATGTTTTTTCTCCACTCGAGCTAGGCCGACCATGCTGCCGGATTTTGGGTTCCGCAAACCCTTGAGAGGTTCAAACTCTAGGGTGCGTGCGGAGATCTCAACCTGCCCAGCCTGCCTACTCATGATCCTCACAGCCTAGCACGTCGAACTCAAAGGGACAGAGAGACACAACAGTTTATCCTGGTTCAGGCCACCTTGTGGTGTAATACCCTACTCCAGCTTTGTGGTTGCCTCGAGGGGCAGAGGATGAACTAGTATAGTGGATGAACTTCCTCAGGAGGTGAGGTGTTCTTGAGCTCAAGTGAGCTAATGAGATTGTGAGGGTGGAATGGATTCGATCCCCCTATATGGTGGTGGCTAAGTCCTACTTATAGTGGCCTTGGTCCTCTTCCCAAATGTTGGCGGGAAGGGATCCCACAGCGGCCAGATTTGAAGGGGGACAATAAGTACACCCTATCCTTACTAAAGTGGTCTTCGCGTGCAAAAGCCTCTGTTCGTGACGCTGCGGTGGGCTTGGTGATGACCTCCGTCCTGCCGTCCTGGCGGTCTTGGTCTTGTTGCACCAGAATGGGAACCTTTGGCCGATTCCTCGGGACTCCGCGCCTGTTGCTTGCCTCCTTTACACCAAATAGGAAACTAGTACCCTGCACCCGCTGGCGCCCGCCTGGCCTTGGTCTTCATGGCTCACGTCAGCTAAGCTTCATGAGGTGAACCTTGCATAGAAGTCTCCGCTCCTTAGGAGCCAGCCTGAGGAGGCCGATCCCCTTGAAGGCCTTGGCGTCACCCGCCTCGTGAGCCTTGGCCCCTCGCGAGGGTCTTGAGTTGTTGATGCTGAAGCTGGGCTATACCAGGCCATCGATGGAGCCACGCAGTGGACCGCAGGCATGAAAGTCTGGGTACCCACATATCCAGAACGTCGATAGTAGCCCCCGGGCCCACGGCGCGCTCGGACTTGGCTTCTAGGCGAAGCCAAAGGGCAAGTGCGGAGCGCCGCGGGCCCTAACCACGTGCGGCCTTGAACAACGTATGGCGATTGATGGGACATGGGTGTCTCCACTTCCCCATGCTGCCTCGGCAACCGTTCGACTTGACGGGTCGATGCTGCATGTAGAAGACCATCATTGCGCGAGGTCGTGGAGGCTGGCGGTTGGCCTTCCTCTGGCTATAAATGAGGGGAGGGGTAGAGCCCCCCTTCTCTTATCTCTTCCTCCGTCTTCCCGCTGCTTGCCCCCTTTCCTTTTCCATTGTGCTGTAGCATCCATGGCACCTCCGCGGAGGTTATTGGCTGCTGAGAAGGGAAAGGCCCCTAAGGAGGGGCCAGCTTATCCACCACCCAAGAGAGGCCGCGGCCGGCCCCGCAAGCACGCCGCGACCCCGGTGGTGGCCTCCAGGGGGCGCGGGCGTGCATCTCCAAGGGCCAGCATCTCCCTAGGCACCCGTGGTGGTACTTCTTATCATGGTAAGGGCCACCGGCCCCAGGGCAGCCCCCACGATGAAGGGAGGCACGCCATGGTTGCGCGCCCTCCTCGACCACGCTTCTCCTCACTAGACGTGCTCCCCGAATTTGTGGTGTGGTCGGATAGGCCTGCCGGCACCTTGCTCCGGCTTCCACGCTTTTTCTCTGCGAGCTGCCATCCTCGAGGCTCGACGGCCTCTGGCTGCAGGTTGATGGCTGCTATAGCAGGGCCTCGTGGGTGGGGACTGAGGTTGCCACCACGGGTAGCATGGTCCTGACCCGTGGCTGGCAGATGTTCGCCCGCGCGCGAGGCCTGAGCGGGAGGTGCACCCTCCACTTCAAGTACGACGGCCTGGCAACCCTCTTAGCGAGGGTGTTCAGGGAGGACGGCTGTCGCATGGGGTGCTGCCCAGAAGACGACAGCGACTACGAGCTTGGCCTTGACGTCGGCCGCGCCGGCGACGTGGGTGAACTTGGCCTTGGCGACGTCCACTCCTCCTCCCGCGGTGGCATCTCTTCCTTGTATGAGAGCTCGAGTAGTGGTGGCTATGACCAGCCTCCACGCTGTCGAGATCGGATCAAGGGTGGCGGTAGGTCGTCTCGCCGCCACGCCCCGGTGAAGCTGGAGGGAAGCCCGGCTTGAGCTTGGGGCCGCCGAACTTGGACTCAAGACCCGCCACGGCCTCCGGTCACCTGTGGGTGAACTGGTGGAGCACCGAGGGCACCTTGAGGTGCTGCTTGAGGATGCAGCACTGGATCCGCACGCCCTTGGGCCACTTCTGTTTAACCTTTCCTTTCTTCTGCAATTCAAAAGAAGTAGGGTGCCCCGCTGGGGTGTGTAATGAACTATGGCAGTTATGCCCTTTTATGCAATGCTTATTATCTTAATGTTTTGCCATGATGTATGTACTCTGGGTAGGAAAGGGTAGGATAACTTAGCTTGACGTGTTTGCGGTGGCTTCCCACCTAACGAGGGCGAGGCCCTTGGCGTCTGGGAAAGCCCCCATTCCTGGTGACTCGGGAGGTGCTTAAGGCCTCGGGAGGTGTTGTAGATCCGCTGCAGAGCTGTTTAGAGAAAAAGAAAGCCTATCTAGCACCTTGTTCCTCTTTGTGCGAGCCTCCTGTCATATGTTAGCTATGGCTTACTGCACCACGTTGTGCTGCCCGAGGAGCACGGACATGAGGGGGTGCCGGGTGCCCGTGAGCTTGATAAAGCCAAAGCACTAGGGAAATGGGGATCGGCAAGGTGTGCTCGTGCGAGGGCGGGCCCGTGCACACACCTGCCTAGCCACCATGCATGAGGCGCACGAGGAAGAGCGACGGGCAACTGCCACACATTCCTAGCCCAGGCTAAGAATGAACGAAACAAGAGGAGAGAAATCTAAGTTGGCGAACCAAAACATGAAAGCACCAACTCCATTAAAGACTACTAAAAGATTGCAAGCAACTTTGGAAAGCAAATGAACAGCACCGTCCGGCACCTAGTCTAGTGTTCTCACTAGCACGGAGCTAAGTGCTGCCACTAGGACGTGGGAGGGAGCCTCCGTGAGGCCCCAGGGCAGCTCTCAGGAGACCCCGGGGCGTGTATAGCCCCACTCATTATTACGTGAGTGTGTCACGAGCGGAGACCTTCAAAGGTCGGAGCCTTGCTTCATGGTTAGAACTTCCGGAGGTGCTGGATGTTCCAGGCGTTCTGGATGGGGACCCCGTCCTATGTCTCCAAGCACCCGGCGCCAGGCCTGGAGACACCGGCAATCCTAAACGAGCCATCCCACATGGGAAAGAGCTTGTGCAGCCCCTCCCTGGAGAGCACTCGCCTCAGGACGAGGTCGCCCACCACCAACGTCCTGGAGCGGACGTTGCGGCAGTGGTACCGCCGTAGCGCCTGCTGGAACCTTGCCGCTCGGAGTGAGGCTTGATGGCGGCATTCCTCCCCCAACACGAAATCCATCCCCGCCATGGCTTCCTGACATGCCTCGTCAAACGCCAGGACCCGCGTGGAGCGATGCTTGACCTCGTGTGGGAGAACTGCTTTAGCTCCGTAGATGAGGAAGAATGGCGTCTCTCCCGTTGGCTTGGTCGCGGTGGTGCAGATGGACCACAACACAGACTGGAGCTCATCGAGCCAGCCCCTGCCGCAGGCGTTGAGATTCTTCTTGAAGGTCCTTGCCTTGAGGCCCCTCAAGACCTCGGCGTTGGCGCACTTAGCCTGGCCGTTGCTCTTGGGGTGTGCCACTGAGGCGTAGCATATCTGCGTTCCAAGGTTAGCACAGTATGTTTTGAAAAGGTTGCTAGTGAACTGCGAGCCATTGTCAGTGATGATGCGGTTAGGGACCCCAAACCGTCTCACATGGCCTTTGATGAACTTGACAGCTGATCTAGCTGGAATGGTATGGATGACTTCTACCTCCGCCCACTTGGTGAACTTGTCGATGGCGACGTAGAGGTAGCGGTAGCCTCCTGGCGCTCGTGGAAATGACCCCAAGATGTCCAGCCCCCAGACCGCAAATGACCATGTGAGTGGGATAGTCTGGAGGCCTTGTGCAGGCTAGTGGATTTGCTTGGCGTGGAACTGGCATGCTTTGTAGGAGCGCACCAGCTCAGTGGCGTCGTTGAGTGTAGTGGGCCAATAAAACCCGCTGCAGAACGCCTTGCCCACGAGGGTGCATGATGAAGACTAGCATCCACAATCCCCACCATGTATGTCTGCCAGCAGCTCAAGCCCCAGCTCCCTGGAGATGCATCGTAAAGAAACGTCATTGGGACTCTTGCGGTACAAGTCACCGTCATAGATGCAGTACGCGGTGGCCTGACGAGCCACGCGCTCAGCATCCTCCTTCTCCGGCAGGGTCCCCTGAAGTAGGTACGTCATGAACTCCTCAGTCCAGCACCCCTCCTGAGTCTCGAGCGCGAGGAGCAGGCGGGCCCCCGAGGGCGGGCCACATGCCGAGGCGCTTGTTGCTGATGCTTGGGGTAGGTCCTCCTGAGGTGGTGGTTGTGCTGCGGCGGGGGGAGCCGCCGATGGCTTGAAGAGTCGTTCCTCGAACACCCCTGGCTCCTGAGGTAGCCTCCGAGATGCCCTCTTGGCGATGTCGTCCGCCTCCTTGTTCATTCCTCATGGCACGTGCTATAGTTCCAAGCCCAGGAATCGTTTCTCCATTTTGTGTACCTCTTCCAGGTATGCCTCCATGTACTCATCCTTGGGTGTGTACTCTTTGTTGGAGAAGTTGATGCGGAGCTGGGAATCGCCCTTGATGGTGAGACGCTTCACCCCCAGCACCGCTGTGGCCCTGAGGCCAGCGCGCAAGCCTTCATACTCTGCGATATTGTTGGAGACCTATTCGCCCTGCTGAAAATAGAGACGTACAGCATAGTAGAGTTTGTCCTTGGTGGGTGAGATGAGGACGGCCCCAGCTCCTGCGCCTTGTTGTGAGAATGCGCCATTGAAGTACATGATCCAACCGTCTGGTGCCTTGTCTCTAGGCAAGAGGGAGGGATACTCGCATATCCCGCGGTCAGGGACGTCAGTCCATTCTGCCACGAAATCTGCAAGGGTCGCACCCTTGATGACCCTGGTGGTGCTGAACTCGAGCTAGAATGCCTGGAGCTCGATGTTCCACTCTGCAACCCGCCCTGCGGCATTAGGGCTCCGAAGCACCCTCTCCAGTGGGTAGGCTAAAACGACCTTGATGGGGTGGCGTTGAAAGTAGTGGCGCAGCTTTCGGGAGGCGACGAGGAGCGCAAGTAAGAGCTTTTGGGGCATGGGGTAGCACGCCCGTGCCTCCCGTAGTACTGTGTTGACGAAGTAGACCGGGTGCTTGACGAGGGAAGAGGTGTTAGTGAGGTCTTGTGTTTCTTGAGGATGCGGGCCCTCGGGGGTCCCATCTCCCACCACGCCAAGTGTGGCCTCGCGAGTGTCAGCCTCAGGAGCCCCCCCCCCCCGGCCGAGGGTTCGGTTTTAGCCTCGGGAGGAATGTTGGTCATAGAATCAGTCGAGGCCTTAGGAGCACCGTCCTGAGGCTGCTGCGCTTTGCTTGGTGGCTGAGCGCCCTGCTGAAGGTCCTTGATCGTGCACTCCTATCTTAGCACCACCAGAGCAGCGTTGGCGGAGTGAGGGGTGGCGGCAGAATAGCACTAGTGCTTGAGAGGGCACGGTGCCACCATCACCGGTGGGTTTGTCGGGTATCTCTTAAGGTCTTGAAACGCCGCATCAGCTTCAGGGGTCCACTCGAATGGCCCCTTCTTTTTCATCAGCTTGAAGAATGGGAGGGCGCGTTCCCCCAGCTTGGAGATAAAGCGCCCTAGTGAGGTCACGCAGCCCGCCAGCTTCTGCATCTCCTTGAGCGTCTGCGGAGGGCTCATGTATTCTATTGCCTTGACCTTCTCTGGATTGGCCTGGATTCCTATGTGCGACACTAGGAAACCTAGCAGCTTGCCAGAGGGAACCCCGAACACGCACTTCTGAGGAGATTGAGCCGCAGGTCCACCTTGCGCAAGTTGGCAAACGTTTCCTCCAGATCTTCGATCAGGGTCTTCACCTCCCGAGACTTCACCACTATGTCATCAACATAGGCCTCAACATTTCTCCCAAGCTGCCGGCCCAGGGCGATGTGCATCAGCCGCTGGAATGTAGCCCCGGCATTGTGCAACCCGAAAGGCATGCAAGTGTAGCAGTACACCCTGCAAGGGGTCAGGAACGCCGTCCTCTTCACATCTTGCACTGCCATCTTGATCTGGTGGTAGCCCGAGAAAGCATCCAAAAAGCACAACAGGTCGCACTTGGCGGTGGTGTCGACGATCTGGTCGATGCATGGAAGCAGTAACCATCTTGAGGGAAAGCCTTGTTGAGGTTGGTGAAGTCGACACACATGCGCTCCTTCCCTCCTTTCTTAGGGACGACGACTGGGTTTGCCAGCCATTCCGGGTACCGTACCTCACGGATGACTCCAGCATCCTGCAGCTTGCGGGTTTCTTGGACAATGAATGCCTGCTTATCGGTGGACTATCCATGGGCCTTCTGCTTCACTGGGCGCACATTTGGGCATACCTTCAGATGATGCTCGATTATTCCCCTTGGAACCCCGACCAGGTCCTTGGGCTCCCAAGTGAACACATCCTTGTTTGCGCGCAAGAAGTTGACCAACAATTTCTCTTGGTCCTAGGGGAGGCCAGCTCCTATGGTGAAGGTGGCGCCTGACGCCCCATCCTCATCAACTGACACTTGCTTCGTCTTGGCTCGGTCTTGGGAGAACAACTGCTTCTTCTTGGCTGGTGCTACCCCCGGAGCCTCAGGGCCCCCTTTCTTGCTTGGCTGCACAGACACCACCCTCCTGAAGGCGAGCTTGAGGGCCTGCAGCCCGTCCTTGGTGTCCCCTTCCACCATGAGGACACTGCTGCTACCTAGCTTCTTCATGAGGTTGTAGGCTAGATGAGTTTCCGCCATGAACTTGGCCAGGGCTGGTACCTGAGGATGGTATTGTATGGCAGGTCGATCCGAGCAATGTCAAAGACGATGAGCTCCCTGCGGTAGTTGTCACGGGTCCCGAAAGTGACAGGGAGGCGGATCTGCCCCAGAGGGCTGGTGGAGCCATCGCCGACCCCAAAGAAGGGCTTGGTGGGGCAGGGTCGGCCGAGGGGCACGTGAAGCAGGCCGAACGCCTCCGCAGAGAGCATGTTGAGGCCGGCTCCGCCGTCGATGAGGGTCTTGGTAACCGCCACACTGTAGATGGTGGGGGTGCAGAGCATCGAGAGCACGCCTACTCCCGCCGTGGTCGCTGGATGATCTTCTGGGCCGAAGGTGAGGTCGGCCTTAGATGCCGCCCAGTCCGAAGGAGCCCCGAGCTCACCTGGGTGGCGCTTACTTGGCGGTAGAACTACTTGATTGGGCGGTTGAAGGGTGGTGCTTGCGAGCCACCCTGGAGAGCCACGGCGACGGGGGGCACTGGTGCCGTGAAGTGCGCGACAAAGAGGCCACAAAGCTCCTCCCAGGAGGCCACAGAAGACTCCGGCAGGTTGAGCAGCCAGGCGCATGGTGCGCCTACGAGGGCCATGGGGAGCCAGTGGGCCTTCACCTTGTTGTCTCCATCGTCCGCCCAAACCGCCTCCTCGTACGCCTGGAGGAAGCAGCCGGATCCGCTGCACCGTCGTAGCGCGGCGGCATCTTTGGCCTGAACTTGGGCGGCCACTCCACCTGTCGTAAGGTGCGGGTGAAGGCGCGGAGGCCCGTGGCTCCTTCGAAGGCGCGTGACGGCCGACTCAACGAGGGAGCGCTTGCCATTGGAGCTGGCATCGAGCTGCGGCAGATGAAGCAGTAGATCTCCGACGCACCCCTACCTGGCGCGCCAAATGTAGGATTTCGGGTTCCGAAAACCCTTGAGAGGTTCGAACTCTGGGGTGCGTCCAGAGATCTAAACCTACCCAGCCTGCCAACTCGCGGTCCTCAGAGCCTAGCGCGTCGAACTCAAAGGGACAAAGAGACACAACAGTTTATCTTGGTTTGAGCCACCTTGCAGTGTAATACCCTACTCTAGCTTTATGGTGGATTGCCTCGAGGGGTTGAGGATGAACTAGTACAATGGATGAGTGAAAGGATCGAGAAGAGGTGTCTAGAGGGGGGTGAATAGACCCTCAACACACAAAGTTGGCTGTTTTTAAGTTTTTCAAGTTGAGGTGCTAGATTAACCCAATTTCAAGCATACATAATACAATTCAAGCAAGCATGCAAAGAGTATATGAGCAGCAGAAAGTAAAGCATGCAACTTGCAAGAAAGTAAAGTGATGGGATTGGAGTGTGCAAATGCAATAGGAGAGACGGATGTTTTTGGCGTGGTTCCAATAGGTGGTGCTATCGTACATCCACGTTGATGGAGACTTCAACGCACAAAGGGTAATGGTTGCGCGAGTCCATGGAGGGCTCCACCCACGAAGGGTCCACGAAGAAGCAACCTTGTCTATCCCACCATGGCCATCGCCCACGAAGGACTTTCCTCACTAGGGTACATCTTCACGAAGTAGGCGATCTCCTTGCCCGTACAAACTCCTTGGTTCAACTCCACAATCTTGACGGAGGCTCCCAAGTGACACCTAACCAATCTAGGAGACACCACTCTCCAAAAGGTAATAGATGGTGTGTTGATGATGAACTCCTTGCTCTTGTGCTTCAAATGATAGTCTCCCCAACACGCAATTCTCTCTCATAGGATTGGATTTGGTGGAAAGATGATTTGAGTGGAAAGCAACTTGGGGAAGGCTAGAGATCAAGATTCATATGGTTGGACTGGAATATCTTGGCCTCAACACGTAAGTAGGTGGTTCTCTCTCAGAAAAAGAATGCTGGAAGTGTAGGCACGTTCTGATGGCTTCCCTCACAAATGAGGAGAGGGTGGAGGGGTGTATATAGCCTCCACACAAAATCTAACCATTACACACAATTTACCAAACTCAGTGGGACCGAATTAGAAAACTCGGTCGGACCGATTTAGTTCATAATGTGACCGTTAGGCATTTTGGTGGGACCGATATGTTCAACTCGGTGGGACCGATGTGCAAGGGTTAGGGTAAAACCTCATCTCGGTTTGACCGATTACACAAACTCGGTGGGACCGATTTGGTAATAAGCAAAACAGAGAGTTGGTCAAGCAAACTCGGTGGGACCGATTATATCTCCTCGGTGAGACCGAAAATATTGCAATAGGAAACAGGGAGTTTGCAAGCCCATCTCGGTGAGACCGAGATCCCATCGGTGAGAACGAACTGATTAGGGTTTCTAGCAGTGGCTATGTCAAATGAACTCGGTGGCGTCGGATAGATCAAAATCAGTGGGCTGAGTTTGACTTTTGGTTTGGGACATATGTGGATATGAGAAAGTGGTTGAGGGCTTTGGAGCATATCACTAAGAACTTTGAGCAAGCAAGCCATTACGCAACACCTCATCCCATTTTAATAGTATTGGCTTTCCTACGGACTCAATGTGATCTTGGATCACTGAAATAGAAAATGTAGAGTCGTGAGCTTTTAGAGCTTGAGCCAATCCTTTGTCCTTAGCATCTTGAAGGAGTTCAACATCCTCTTGTCCATGCCACTCCACTATTGGACTTATCAAAAATACACTAGATAAAGGTATTAGTCCAACAAGAGATATGTTGACATTAATTACCAAAATCACCCAGGGAGCACTTGTGCTTTCAATGAGCTACCTCAGGAGGTGAGGTGTTCTTGAGCCCAAGTGAGCTGATGAGATGGTGAGGGTGGAATGGATTCGATCCCTCTCTATGGTGGTGGATAACTCCTAGTTATAGTGGCCTTGGTCCTCTTTCCAAACGTTGGCGGGAAGGGATCCCACAATGGCCAGATATGAAGGGGGAAATAAGTACACCCTATCCTGACTAAAGTGGCTTTTGCCTGCAAAAGCCTCTGTTCATGATGCTGCGGTGGGCTCGGTGATGACCTCTGTCCTACCATCCTAGCGGTCTTGGTCTTGTTGCACCAGAATGGAAACCTTTGGCTGATTCGTCGGGACTCCGCGCCTGCTGCTTGCCTCCTTTACACCAAAGAGGAAACTGGTACCCTGCGCCCGCTGGCGCCCACCTAGCCTTGGTCTTCATGGCTCACGTCAGCTGAGCCTCGTGAGGTGCACCTTGCATAGAAGTCTCCACTCCTTGGGAGCCAGCCTGAGGAGGCCGATCCCCTTGGAGGTCTTGGCGTCGTCCCCTTTGCGAGGCTTGGCCCGTCGCGAGGGTCTTGAGTTGCTGATGCTGAAGCTGGGCCATACCAGGCCATCGATGGAGCCACACAGTGGACCGCAGGCAGGCATGTCTGGGTACCACCTGTCATGCCCAATATGCGACCCTATCCTAAAGGAGCTCGAAGGTCCCACCAAGGATAGAAGCTCATATTGAAGGCGCTTTTGCAAGGTGGATATCATTACATCATACCATACATACTAGTTGGGGATACATACAAGAGACATACAATGCCACATGAATACAACAACATGATACATAAGAGCAACATCCAACTACGGATGAAACACAAACAAAAACTCAAATGACATCCACCTTGCTAGCCCAGGCTGCCGACCAGGAACCTATCCCCTAAACGACGAAGCAGAATAAGAACTCAAAACAAGCAAGCATCGCTCTCACGTCATGATCATCGCATTACCTGTACCTGCAACTGTTGTTGTAGTAAACTGTAAGCCACGAGGACTCAGCAATCCCATTACCATGGGTATCAAGACTAGAAAAGCTTAATAGGTATGGAATAGATAAGTGGTGAGGTTGTAGCAAGCGACTAAGTAATGTATGGTGGCTAACTTACGAGTACAAGAATAAGATGAGATGATACGCAAATGGTCGCAAACTAGTAATGATCAAGAAGTGATCCTGAACTACTTACGTTCAAACATAGAACCACCGTGTTCTCTTCTCGACCCGCTCGAAAAGAGACCATCGCGGTTACACACACAGTTGGGTATTTTAGTTCGAATCTGGTGTCAAGTTCTCTACAACCGGATATTTAAAACTCCCATTTTCCACATAACCGCGAGCACGGCTCTCGAATGTTTAAACCCTGCAGGGGTGTCCCAACTTAGCCCATTATAAGCTCACGATCCACGGAGACAATCCTCCATCGCGGGACATCCGATCAGACTCGGGGTCCCGGTGCACAAGAGATTTTGACAATGGTAAAACAAAACCAGCAAGACCTCCCGGTGTGCCGACAAATCCCGATAGGAGCCGCATGTATCTTGTTCTTAGGGCACAATGGATAGGTCAGCCTATGAGTAAAACCAGACCTCGAGTTGCCGCGTGGTGGCCCCGCAGTCTGCTTGTTTCGGACCAACACTCAGAGGAGCATTGGCCCGGGGGGTTGATTAAAAAAATACTAGGGGGCCGGCGTAAATCCCCTATTTAAGTTTTAATTGTTATTAGGCAAATGGAAAACCAATGTTGGGCCTTGCTGGAAGAGTTTTATTCAAAGCGAGCTGTCAAGAGGGTCCCATACCCCTCACCGTGTTAGGGACGCAAAATCAAGGAATATAACACCGGTATGACGGAAACTAGGGTGGCAAGAGTGGAACAAAACACCAAGCATAAGGCCGAGCCTTCCACCCTTTACCAAGTACATAGATGCATTAATAAAGTAGCAATCTTCAACTTCACTAGCAACTAACAACTCTATAAAAGGGGCTGAGCAAAGTGGTAACATAGCCAAACAATGGTTTGCTAGGAAGGGTGAAAAAGGTTAGAGACTGACATGGCAATTTGGGAGGCTTGAGAAACAAGTGGTAGGAAGCATGAAATAGCAATAGCATCAAAACAACTAGTGTTGGGGATATAACTATTTGATATGACCCACCCAGGAGGGGCCAGGTTATACCTATGAATATTCTTGAAGCCCAAGACCAAGGTTGAAGATGGCGGTTCAGTAAGGACCCAAAGCCCAGAGGCGACTTAAGGCCCGTAGAGATAAACCGCCATATGTACATGACTTGTATTGTAAGGTGGGCATAATTAGAGACCGAGTCGGACACTGTTTATGAGCCGGCGGAGACTCTGAGAGCCGCTGGGCGTCGACCTCTATATATAAAGGGACGACCCGGCAGCAGTTTAGGGCAAGTAAGATCAGATCGACAGCTAGGTCAAGTGGTTCCGCTCCCTGGTAATCGAGTCATAAGCAATCCCACTCAAAACTGGATCGTAGGCTTTTACCTTCATGGTAAGGGGCTGAACCAGTATAAACCCCATGTCCTTTGTCCCGATTAACCCCTTTAAGCTTCCTAGTTGCGATGGCTCCATGACTAAGTCCTTTCACTAGGACATCTGACGTGACAATTCCACAACAATTGGCGCCCACCATGGGGCCAGCGCATGGTGGATTTGAGTTCTTGAAGGGCAGCTTCGAAGGGCTCAAGGGATACATTGTGGGCCAGATGACCAAGATTCATAGCGGCAAGCTCTACATCGGCGACGCAGGCTGGGGCCCCGACGCCGGATCAATTGAGTATGGGTACCGGGTCCCCTTTGGCAGAATTCACGTTTTTATCGGCAAGATCGACGAGCCGGTCCCTGAGCTGAACATCTTCACCGACCTCATCGAGACGGCTCAGTGTGTGAGACCTACCGGGCTCTGCCTGCCGTGAAGCGTGCCTTTGTGGAATGCATCCACGAAGGACTCTCTGAAGGATCTGCATCTGGCGGTGAGATGGCCATCTATTTTGATGGTGGGTCATCCACAGGCGATACAAATTCATTGTATCAACTGCAAAACGGCGGGCTTGGGGGATGTTCCGATGGCAGCAGTATTCCGGATCTCGTTGAGCCGCCGAGCAGGGTCAGGATCTTCATGGCTGGCAAGCAGCCTATTCAAGACTCCACAACTACGGCAGCAATAGCCTCTAGTTCAGCAGCGGCCAGGGCAGGAAGCCCTGTGCGCTCGCCGACTTAGGTGCTGATGGATCTCACGGATAAGATGACTCCTCTATTGACCGCCACGGTCAACCCGACGGATCAAGCTCAACATGATGCGGAAGTGGCGCAGTTAAAACTAGATATAGTGCAGGCTAAGGAAGATCTGGCAGCAGAAGATGTCAGGATGACCGTAGAGCGGGCGACTCTGGACGCTGAGGCTCAGCGGATTCAGGCACAGACTTTCCGGCTCACGATGGATCAGAACGCGTCCAATGAGGTCATGAGGAGAAGATACCAGAAGACCCAGTCTCGGCTCCCTCCGGTTTATGATCCTCTTCCATACACCCGGTGCAGGGCCCAGTAACCCGCCAGAGATATACCGGGTTGCGGCACCCAGGCTGGAATGCCGGTTCAACCACAGGTGACGGGGCCTCCCCGTATGAATATAGCTCCACCTGAGTATATACCGACACCACCGGGTAATTATTCTAACCCGTTGGAGAAGATGATCGCTGCGGCGGCACGACTGGCGGCTCTCCCGGTGGAGGGCGACTCTCTGACGGTGGTTGAAACACGCAGGGTGAGAGAACTTATTCAGACGGCTTTACCACAATATGAGGCGTACTCGTATAGCCGGGACAGGATTCATTCCACCCCTCGTCCAAGCTAGAGCCCGGGTTATAGTAGGCACATGGACTCAACGACTGTTTCAGGCAACGCCCGACGCCGTAACAAGCCAGGCGGGCATGACCCAGCGTGCAATGGAGCCTTTAACTTGGTGGATCAGGACAGAATACGTCAAGAGGCTGAGCGGGTGACTCAGCAGGCGGCTGAACAGGAGGCCCAACTTACGGCTTACTAGCCTTTTCTGGTTTATCCGACGACTTCTATTGAGGCAGGCGTGGCCACCAGGACCGAAGGTGTACCCTGTCTGGTGCCGGCTCTGCGTAACGAGCATTTGCCCAAGGATTTCTAGGGACCTAGGAAGGTGCCTAATTATACGGTCGACTTACAGCCTGGGCATGGATTGAAAGCTACGAGATGGCTATGGAGTTACTGGAGGTTAGTGACGCTGTGATGGCCAAGTACTTCACCATGATGTTGCATGGGACTGCCCGCACTTGGTTGAAGGGGCTACCGCCTAATTCCATCAGGTCATGTGCAGAGTTAAAAGCCCAGTTCCTTCAGAATTTCAAAGATACATGTAAGCAACCCATGTCAATTGTGGATTTGACTAGTTGCAAGCAGGAGGAATATGAGTCCACGACCCATTGGGAGCGCCGGGTCAAAGCCATAATACATTCGTCTGATAAGATGGATGCCGGCTCTGCGGTCTTAATGTTGGAGAAAAATTGCCGTTTTTTGCCTCTGAAGATGAAGCTAGCGTGGCTCAAGCGCGATTGTAATAATATGGGTACGTTGATGGCGGCTTTGGTCAAGCACGCCGACTATGACAGTACCAAGGATCCCGAGTCTGATGATGAAAGGACAGGGAAGGGAAAGAAGAATGGCAATAGCATGGGCCCTAAACATAACCCGACAAATCAAGGAGGTAAGAAACGTAAGACTGATGGTAGCTTGGAATTTGTGGTTAACACCAATGCGCAGGGCAACAATCAACAACGTAAGGGGAGACCACCTCCCTGTTCTGGCGGGTCATGCCCCACGCTTGAGCAGTTACCAAACGAGCCCTGTCCAAGGCATGGCACTCAGCAGAAGCCAGCCACTCATCTATGGAAGGACTGTACAATCATGAAGGATTTCAAGAATTCCAACATGTTCGATGGTAATCATAGGCAGGGCGGCGGCTCAGGTGGCGGCGGCTTTCATGGCCCTGGCGGCGGTTCAAATTCTCAAGGCAATCAAAGTGGATATAATCAGCAATCTGGCCAAGGAGGTCGGCAGCAGCAGCAGCAGGGTGGATACCAGAGTCATCCAAAGCAGTTAAATAGTGGACAATATAATGTGTTTACCACTAGGTTGTGTAAACGGGACCAGAAGCTTCATAAGAGGGCTGTGAACGCTATTGAGCCGACAGTTCCTCGTTATTTGAGATGGTCTGAATAGCCTATTCTGTGGAGTAGGGAGGAACACCCTCCCCGGGTTGACAATCAGGGTCACCTGGCCTTGTGTAACACCCCAAAAATTTGACCATGTTTTGAATTATTAAAATTTTGCCAGGAGTTTAAAAATTCTGCTTTCTGGGTTTTCTTTTGATTTCATAACCCCTTTTCTTTATTCTTGAGGAGTTTTTACCCTAAGTGGAAACTTTCCAAAAATATTATTGGACTTGTATGCTCACTCAAGAAAACAATTCTTAATCAGTGGTTTTATTTGCATAATTGTTTTTCCTGAGCTTTATGCTTTTAAAATGATTTTTCATTAGTTTTGAAGCCTCTTTTACACTACAACCATTTGATAAATGCATCTAAAATTTTCACCAAAATTAGGGGAGGTCAGTAGGAGTATATTATCCATCTTTATGCAAAAACCTAGTTATGTCTTAAATTTTTTGAGTGAATCAACCTCATTTTCATTCTGGCCCAACTTGAGGATTTGTACTGCAACCATAATTTTACTTGCTCTTTTAACCATGGTTCTTTTTCCTACTTGTAGTCCTTCCTACAAAACACTTAAGTCCAGGAGCATGAACCCATTGGTATATTTTTGGTCCATGAAATGACAGCCCTTAGTTTCTTCCCAAAACTGTTTTCTCAAATATTTGCACTAACAAGTTTCTTCCCTTGGCAAACTAACCTGGCCACCATCACCTACAACTAAAGAGACCCCAATGTGGAGATTATGACCACTCCAAGAAATTCCTAGGCGCCCTTGGCATTTTGCCAAACACCTTGTGTGCATGGCCAGTCTTGATATGATTTTTCATTAGCATTGCAAGTTTGGTCTCCTAGCCTTACCCCCTTGTCCATTAGCTTTCTTGCAAACCCTAGCCTAGTCCTGTTAGTTGCCAGCCTCACCCGAGCACTCTAGACCACCTTGGCATTCGGTCGAACATGTCGCGTGCGTGCTCTGGGCGCGCCAGAGCGCACGTTTTGCACGCGCGTGCACCGAGCCGCCGCGTCACGCCCCTGACTTTTGCTTGCCTTGCAGAGTCGCGCCCCACCCTCGACCGCTCACCAGAATGCGCCAAGCTGCCCCTGGTACCCTACAGCACCGCCGTCGGAGCTCCTCTTGGCGGCACGCCAGCATCTGCAGCGGGCTCCTGCCACGGTCGGTGCCGCCCGAGCCGCAGCCGCGCGCCAGCTGCCCCTGGAGCAGTCCGAGCTTATCCCCTCGCTCGTCTGCAAGCACTCGTCGGTGCCACGACGCCCTGCCGCAGCAGAAACGGTCGGCCGGCGACCTTATCCTCGGCGATGGCGGAAGCGACCTAGCTTCCCTATAAATGGTGACCCCGAGCTCCTCCTAGACCTCAGGCAGCCTCAAGCCACTCCCCTAGCACTCTCCTAGCCCGCAATAGACCAGTGGAGGGAGTCTTCCCCGTCTCCGGCCAGCTCGGCCACCGCCGCCCTCCGGTACGTTTCGTTGCAACCAAGCCCTCCCCATCCAGCCAACACCACCACCCGACTCCCCTTCGTCTTGCGGTGCCGCCCAGCTGCTCAAACGCGATCGGAGGCCACCATAACTCAAACCCCTTTTCAACCCGAAGCTATCGCCGTCGTGAAGCTCGCCGCCGGTGACTCCCTCCGTCCCCGCCTGACTAGCAACCACCGGGAGGACCGCCCTGGACTGGCGGATCCATCCCCACCCTCGGTTTCTCGAACGGTGCCGCCGTTCGCGGGCGAGCGTCGCCGGAGTCCCGCCTCCGCTCGGAGCAGAGCAAGAGGAGGGAAGGACGACCGGTCAAACCTGACCAGTGGGCCCCCTGGACCCACTGTCAGCGACCTGTGCGCCAGTCCATTCTGGATAAGTGGAGACGTACTTCCAGAATACGCTTTCTACGTGGTTAGTTCGAAACTTTTTTCTTTTATTTCCGTTTTATTTTAAAAATAGAATTTAACTAAAACTTTGACTGGCTATAACTTTTTAAATATAAGTCCAAATGAACTGATTCTTTTTCATACCTCCCTCAAATATTGTCTAGTTTATTTTCAGATTTATTTGAAAAAATTTCAGACAACTTTTTGGTACTATTTTTGAAACTTTGTATTAATTCAAAAAATTTAAATAGGATTTTGGAGAGATAAGAAAGCTTTCAAAAGTTTTGGAATGCACCCTGCCTCCCCACAACTTGAAGGCAAGCATTCTGAACTCAGGCATAATTTTGTGTGTGTTGTCTGACACGGTTAAAATACCACCATGACATGGCGTGTCCGTTATTTTATGTGATGATATGTTCAAACTCATGAGTGCATATTAATGATCTCATGCATATTGGAGATTTCCTTGCTGTTGGAAATGGTCATGCTTGTGACAGTAATCATCCTCGTATGCTTTTCGTGCCTGCCGGAAGGAAGCCGGGAAAGTCTTTGTCTTGGGTAGACCTGAGCTTGTCCCTAGTTCCTCGTCGAGACGAGTGTGTCCGGCATGGCATGATGGGGTATGATGAGTGGTGATTCTGTCTATTGGATGAAATATATTGGTTGTGCTAATCATGCAGGGAATACTTAAACCTCCTAGGTCGACCATAGATCGAGTCTTGTTCCAGTAACCCCCATACTTGTTTCGTACTACCACTTGTCCCTACAGCAGGTAGGGTATGGTTCAGTAAGTTGTCAACCCCTTTCTAGCACACACCGTATAGAGGGGCCGGGATGAGGGTTCCACGGCCGTGGATTAAAGCCAGTCATCCGGTCAGGGGGCATGGGTGTTTCCGCTTGGGACCGAGAGGGGAGGCCACCCCTTAGAGCGCGTGATATAAATTTGATCCCATGCTACGCGAGGTTGTAGCCTCCCCAGTTAGAGTTTTGCTTGACAGGTGTCGTGGGTGATTCCAGACACCAGTAAGTTAAGCTGGTGTGTGCAAGTCAGGTGTGTTTTCAATTAAAAGACCATAGACGGAATTAGTCCTGATGGACTAAAGGAATCCGTTACTCGTGGGTAAAGAGTACACCCTCTGCAGAGATTAAACATATATTTGAATAGCCGTGTCCATGGTTAAGGACTATAGTCTGGGTTGGGTCAAGTGTCGGTCTTAGTGTCGGTCTTCAGAGGAGAAACTACTAGACGAGAATATGGATCATGACGTGTGACTTATGATGATTATGATTATTATTATTATGGACTAACCCCTTTATATTATTTGAAGTAATGGGTATCCCTGGGACGGTTCTACCTCCTCGATATTCACTATGATTATTTTTCTTATAAGCCCTTTATGTGGTGTCGCTCAGACGCCCGACTGTGGCATGCTGTTATTTATTTACTCTATAAGCCCTTTATGTGGTGTCGCTCAGACGCCCGACTGTGGCATGCTGTTATTTATTTACTCTATAAGCCCTTTATGTGGTGTCGCTCAGACGCTCGACTGTGGCATGATGTTAATTATTTACTCTATAAGCCCTTTATGTGGTGTCGCCCAGACGCCCGACTGAGGCATTCTCGTTATTTATTATCCTTTCGAGGCGTCGCTTCAGACACCTGATTGGTGCAATTTATTACTACTCTGTTACTACATATTCATGTTGCATATAAATAACCTGCTTGCATTCATCAGGGATTCCATTTTATGACTGACGCTGTGATCTTAGAATATTTCAGAACATGTTTTGTTATATTATACCTGTGTTCCTAATGTTTGCGAGTACATTCAAAGTACTCACTGGCTTGTCCCTGGCTATTGTCTTGGCCAGATTTCTTGCATGGAGAGGAGCATTGCGATGACAGCCCCGGAACCTAAGCAACGGTGATAGCAGCCCCACGAAGATAGGAGTTAACCGAGTCAGCTGTTCCTGTGGGAAATGGAGTCCCATAGACACGGATGTACCACAAACCGCTTGCGCCATCAACCACTAGCAACCTTATGTTGTACTCATGGGCCAGAATGGTCTTGTACTACATATTATATATTTTTGCTTGGAGTTTCTGTATCAAGTTGGTGCCTCATCAGCTAACAGTAATCCTGGGGTTGGTGAGCACAAAGGCCATTTTCTGGGAAATTAATACCCAGAAAACAGGTCGTGACAGACTTGGTATCAGAGTCAGGCTGACCATTGGCTAATCCTAGCTTAGCCAGGTCGAAAAACCTAGACCAACCATCCCACCAGACCTTAGCCTTATCCCGGCCAAGCTTCCCGTGCAAGATAGCCTCACAGTGACCCCAACACCTTTTTGGCAGTCGGTGCCCAACCTATCAGCCTAGCCTGTAGATCACGTGCCAGTGACCAACACCTAAATTGTCTTATTCGCAAGCGTGCGAAGGAAGACTCCGTCCCCTTTCTCTATAAAAAGGGCACGCTAGCCTCAACACCGCATAGCCCAACCTCTACCCCATACTGGGCTAAAATGCCTGGCCCTGTCGTGCACAACGAGACCACAGCAGACAACCTTGGAGGTTTTGTGACCGTACTCGCAAACCTCACCCGCCGTGCCTTTGCATTAGAAGAGCCCACATAATATGTTGTTTACCAAGGACCCATGAGCGGTGAGAGCCATCAATTCTGGGCCACTGTGCACATCTATGGTAGGGGACTATCGCTCGAACGCCCCTACCGGTTCACCGGAAGGGCGACTTCCTTTGAACCACAAGCCATCCAACTAGCAGCTCGAGAGGCTATAGTTCAACTCCAGCACTTGTCGCCCAGAGTTAACTGTCGCTCATTCTACTACTACCCCAGCCGTGACGGGTATGGTAGACCACCCCAGGTTGCCAACAGAGATCACGAGACAGATCCTGCATTATTGCATCTGGTGCGCTATGTAAGTGCACTAGAGGAATTGTTCGATCAAATCACCCTTGATCTAATCGCAGCTCGCGGAGAGCTGGTTCGCCGAGCCCCGGCAAGAGGAGAAGATGAGCCCGACACCGACAACCTAGTCGTGCTGTTCGGACACCAGAGCGAGTCCTTGAGGTCTGCCCCAGCCATCGACCACAATACTTTGGTGTCCCCGGAAGTGCTTCGATGCCTCTTGGGAACACGCTCCAGCGGGATTGTGGCCAACAATCCCCGGGATGGTCATCATCGCTACCCCGACCCAGCAGTTCCTCAACTCCCTCCCACTAACCCCGATGATGAAACCCGTGGAGAAGCCTCGACGTCCTCAAGGAAGGCTTGTTTAGATATAAACGAAGTAGACTAAGTCACTCGAGTAGTACCGAGTCTCAGTATGCCCACGCCCTGTAATTATGTAATCTTGCATCAACTTGAACAATCGCAGCTTGCTTGTGTGCCTCTGTTGTTAAATAGTAGCCTTGCAATAAATATGTTAGCATGCGGTTGCACTTTTTTTCGGGCATAGCTACCAAAACCACACCGACGACTCCCACAGTAATACGTCACTTTTACGAGATATGTGTATCTGTAGCATTGACCCCGACCCTATAGAGCAGACTCGACAGACTAGTTACTCTTCACCACGGTAAAAGACCCCACCCGGATGCTATATAAAAGGCCACCTTGTGACCTTGCCAAGCAGCCCTCATCTTGTGCACAACTCTCACAACCATTTCTTTACCATGCCGAGCCCCAGCATTTATCTAAGGACGCCAGACGCAACTCCAGGCAGCTTTGTTAAAATTTTGTGGGACTTTACCTGCACTACCATGAGTGCCACCCATCCACCCCAGTATGAGTTGCTCGAATCGAGGATCACCCCTTCCACCTCGAAATATTGGGCAGTGGTGCACGTACCTCCCACAAACCCAAACCAAGACCCCACAGAAGCTTCCTTCGTGGGGAAATCTATGCCGACTCCGCATATGGCCATAGAAGCTGCTGCATATGAGGCGCTTACTCATCTTCGATTCGCGGTCCCCTATGCCAGCGAACGGGGATATTATTATTTCCCGAGTCGTGCAGCACCCGGAGAAGTAGCATCTTTTTCCGGTGGACGAATCAAGAGATACCCAGTACTGGCCAATCTTGCCCAGTATGTCATCGCTCAAGAGTGTTTAACCCAGCGAGTAATGCGTTATCTTCAGAGCCTCGCTGATTTGAATCCTCAGATCGCCATCGGTAGATCACTGAGGCCCAACCAGGAGAGGCACATTCATCGACTGGTCAATCCACTTTCCCCGATAGAAGAAGAGTGTGTCCCGATTCCAGAGACTTTTTGTCAGGACCCTGTCCATTTACCACTATCGTTGTAGATGTCATTGTTGTGTTTATGGTCCCTGCATTTATCTATGTGTTGCAACTCGTGTGTGGTATCCTAAATTTGTGCGATGAATTAACTCCTTAGTTTCAATCAATGTGAGTGATTTTACTACGGTAAAATCTTATTTTCTGTTTTCACTCTCAATAAATCCTGAAGAGAGATTTTTCTCGGAGTTGTTGCAACATACATTTCTGCACGACATAGATTTTTATTTCACACAGCACCATAATAGCAGACTCATGACCCCAACCGAGCGATCTGGTGCAAATCCACATGCACTTTTTGCACCAAGCTGATCACCTCCCTAACACCCCACAGTCTCAGAGGGAGAGATTTGTGAGTAATTACTCGGGCACAAGTTACCCCGGCACCCTGACAGCAGTTAGCACCGGACACCGCACCTAATCATGGTGATCACCGCCACCGCGAAGAGCCAACACTCGAGCGGCCGCATCACGACGATCATCGAGGATCATCACGCACAGGAGCACGGAGAACCCCAGCAATGCCGCCAACCCTCTGCACATCAGGATCACATACCCGTCCGGCATCACCTCCGCCATTAGAGCCTCATCTCGAGCTCCTGCAAACAGAAATTAAGGAGAAGGGAGGAGAAGGAGAAGCAAGGTTAGGTGGAGGGTGAAGAAGGAGCACCGCAGTCATTTTATAGCTCGAGATCGGTGTACGGTGGGCGAAGTCCACCAGCGCCGCTCGCCGCTCGAACGCCGGTGTTCGGAGGCGAATCCGTGAGCAGTGCTGACAGCACACTGGCCCGTGAGGTGAGTGCATGCTGCGCCGGCAGCTAGCACGCCGCGCACTACCAAAGTACAGCCTAGATGCCCTATGAGCTAGACGTCGCCGGTGGAGAAAGCGCGGGAAAACGCGCGGGAGAGAGGAAGAAGAGAGAGCCAGAGGTAGAGGAAGAGACCGACAGTGGGCCCCGGGTCCACCTGTCAGCCACAGAGACCCTGTGCTCTCGGGTACGACCAACATATTTTTTCTAGTAATTTAGAAGTTTATTCTAAATTTACTGTAACCAATAGTAGAAACCGACCGTAAATTTTTCCACGCAACGTCAGTATGCCACACTGTAGTTTTTCACCACTTATTGCCCTCTCACTACGATTTAATTATAGGAGCAGGATGGTTATTTTTGTGATGGTAGGAGTAAAAAATTTCAAACAACCCTTACCAAATTTCGAGGACGAGATTTTTTTAAGGGGAGTAGTGTTGTAACACCCCAAAAATTTAACCATGTTTTGAATTATTAAAATTTTGCCAGGAGTTTAAAAATTCTGCTTTCTGGGTTTTCTTTTGATTTCATAACCCCTTTTCTTTATTCTTGAGGAGTTTTTACCCTAAGTGGGAACTTTCCAAAAATATTATTGGACTTGTATGCTCACTCAATAAAACAATTCTTAATCAGTGGTTTTATTTGCATAATTGTTTTTCCTGAGCTTTATGCTTTTAAAATGATTTTTCATTAGTTTTGAAGCCTCTTTTACACTACAACCATTTGATAAATGCATCTAAAATTTTCACCAAAATTAGGGGAGGTCAGTAGGAGTATATTATCCATCTTTATGCAAAAACCTAGTTATGTCTTAAATTTTTTGAGTGAATCAACCTCATTTTCATTCTGGCCCAACTTGAGGATTAGTACTGCAACCATAATTTTACTTGCTCTTTTAACCATGGTTCTTTTTACTACTTGTAGTCCTTACTACAAAACACATAAATCCAGGAGCATGAACCCATTGATATATTTATGGTCCATGAAATGACAGCCTTTAGTTTCTGCCCAAAACTGTTTTTCTCAAATATTTGCACTAACAAGTTTCTTCCCATGGCAAACTAACCTGGCCACCATCACCTACAACTAAAGAGACCCCAATGTGGAGATTATGACCACTCCAAGAAATGCCTAGGTGCCCTTGGCATTTTTCCAAACACCTTGTGTGCATGGCCAGTCTTGACATGGTTTTTAGTTAGCATTGCAAGTTTGGTCTCCTGGCCTAACCCCCTTGTCCATTAGCTTTCTTGCAAACCCTAGCCTAGTCTTGTTAGTTGCCAGCCTCACCCGAGCGCTCTAGACCACCTTGGCATTCGGTCAAACATGTCACGTGCATGCTCTGGGCGTGCCCAGAGCGCACGTTTTACACGCGCGTGCACCGAGCCGCCGCGTCGCGCCCCTGACTTTTGCTCGCCCTGCAGAGCCGCGCCCCACCCTCGATCGCTCACTAGAACACGCCAAGCTGCCCCTGGTACCCTACAGTGCCGCCGTCAGAGCCCCTCTTGGCGGCACGCCGGCGTCCGCAGCAGGCTCCTACCACGGTTGGCACCGCCCGAGCCGCAGCCGCGCGCCAGCTGCCCCTGGAGCAGTCCGAGCTTATCCCCTCGCTCGTCTGCAAGCATTTGTCGGTGCCACGACGCCCTGCCGCAGCAGAAACGGTCGGCCGGCGACCTTATCCTCGGTGATGGCGGAACCGACCTGGCTTCCCTATAAATGGTGACCCCGAGCTCCTCCTAGACCTCAGGCAGCCTCAAGCCACTCCCCTAGCACTCCCCTAGCCCGCAATCGACCAGTGGAGGCAGTCTTCCCCGTCTCCGGCCAGCTCTGCCACCGCCACCCTCCGGTCCGTTTCGTTGCAACCAGGCCCTCCCCCGTCCAGCCAACACCACCACCCGACTCCCCTTCGTCTTGCGGAGCCACCCAGCTGCTCAAACGCGATCGGAGGCCACCATAACTCAAACCCCTTTTCATCCCGAAGCTATCACCGCCGCGAAGCTCGCCGCCAGCGACTCCCTCTGTCCCCGCCTGACTAGCAACCATCGGGAGGACCGCCCTGGACTGGCGGATCCATCCCCACCCTCGGTTTCTCGAACGGTGCCGCCGTTCGCCGGCGAGCGTCGCCGGAGTCCCGCCACCACTCGGAGGAGAGGAAGTGGAGGGAAGGACGACGGGTCAAACCTGACCAGTGGGCCCCCTGGACCCACTGTTAGCGACCCGTGCACCAGTCTACGCTGGATAAGTGGAGACGTACTTCCAGAATACGCTTTCGACGTGGTTAATTCAAAACCTTTTTCTTTTATTTCTGTTTTATTTTAAAAATAGAATTTAACTAAAACTTTGACTGGCTATAACATTTTAAATATAACTCCAAATGAATTGATTCTTTTTCCTACCTCCCTCAAATATTGTCTAGTTTATTTTCAGATTTATTTGAAAAAATTTCAGATAACTTCTGGTACTGTTTTTGAAACTTTGTATTAATTCAAAAAAAAATTAATAGGATTTTGTAGAGAGAAGAAAGCTTTCAAAACTTTTGGAATGCACCCTACCTCCCCACAACTTGAAGGCAAGCATTCTCAACTCGGGCATAATTTTGTGTGTTTTGTCTGACACGGCTACAATACCACCTCGACACGGAGTGTCCGTTATTTTATGTGATGATATGTTCAAACTCATGAGTGCATATTAATGATCTCATGCATATTGGAGATTTCCTTGCTGTTGGAAATGGTCATGCTTGTGACAGTAATCATCGTTGTATGCTTTTCGTGCCTGCCGGAAGGAAGCCGGGAAAGTCTCTGTCTTGGGTAGACCTAAGCTTGTCCCTAGTTCCTCATCGCGACGAGTGTGTTCGGAATGGCATGATGGGGTATGATGAGTGGTGATTCTGTCTATTGGATGAAATATATTCGTTGTGCTAATCATGCAGGGAATACTTAAACCTCCTAAGTCGACCATAGATCGGGTCTTGTTCCAGTAACCCCCATACTTGTTTCGTACTACCACTTGTCCCTACAGCAGGTAGGGTACGGTTCAGTAAGTTGTCAACCCCTTTCTAGCACACACCATACAGAGGGGCCGGGATGAGGGTTCCACGGCCGTGGATTAAAGCCAGTCATCCGGTCAGGGGGCATGGGTGTTTCCGGTTGGGACCGAGAGGGGAGGCCACCCCTTAGAGCGTGCGATATAAATTTGATCCCATGCTATGAGACGTTATAGCCTCCCCACTTAGAGTTTTGCTTGACAGGTGTCGTGGGTGATTCCAGACACCGGTAAGTTAAGCTGGTGTGTGCAAGTCAGGTGTGTTTTCAATTAAAAGACTGTAGACGGAATTAGTCCCGATGGACTAAAGGAATCCGTTACTCATGGGTAAAGAGTACACCCTCTGCAGAGATTAAACATATATTTGAATAGCCGTGTCCATGGTTAAGGACTATAGTCTGGGTTGGGTCAAGTGTCGGTCTTAGTGTCGGTCTTCAGTGGAGAAACTACTAAACCAGTATATGGATCATGACGTGTGACTTATGATGATTATGATTATTATTATTATGGACTAACCCCTTTATATTATTTGAAGTAATGGGTATCCCTGGGACGGTTCTACCTCCTAGATATTCACTGTGATTGTTTTTCTTATAAGACCTTTATGTGGTGTCGCTCAGACGCTCGACTGTGGCATGCTGTTATACTCTATAAGCCCTTTATGTGGTGTCGCTCAGACGCCCGACTGTGGCATGCTGTTATTTATTTACTCTATAAGCCCTTTATGTGGTGTCGCTCAGACGCCCGACTATGGCATGCTGTTAATTATTTACTCTATAAGCCCTTTATGTGGTGTCGCCCAGACGCCCGACTGAGGCATGCTCGTTATTTATTATCCTTTCGAGGCGTCGCTTTAGACACTCGATTGGTGCATTTTATTACTACTCTGTTACTACATATTCATGTTGCATATAAATAACCTGCTTGCATGCATCAGGGATTCCATTTTATGACTGACGCTGTGATCTTAGATTATTTCAGAACATGTTTTGTTATATTATAATTGTGTTCCTAATGTTTGCGAGTACATTCAAAGTACTCACTAGCTTATCCCTGGCTATTGTCTTGGCCAGATTTCTTGCATGGAGAGGAGCGTTGCGATGACAGCCCCGGAACCTAAGCAACGGTGATAGCAGCCCTGAAAAGATAGGAGTTAACTGGGTCAGCTATTCCTGTGGGAAATGGAGTCCCATAGACACGGATGTACCACAAACCGCTTCCTCCATCAACCACTAGCAACCTTATGTTGTACTCATGGGCCAGAATGGTCTTGTACTACATATTATGTATTTTTGTTTGGAGTTTCTGTATCAAGTTGGTGCCTCATCAGCTAACAGTAATCCTGGGGCTGGTGAGCACAAAGGCCATTTTCTGGGAAATTAATACCCAGAAAACCGGTCGTGACACCTTGGTGGTGGCCCCTCAGATTGGTGGATATAAATTCACTAAGGTACTCATGGATGGAGGCAGTAGCATCAACATCCTCTACTATGAGACCTTTCATCGCATGGGTCTGACTGATAAAAATCTCATGGAGTGGTTCCTGGTAAGTCGGCATACCCAGTGTGTAAGATTGAGTTGGAAGTGGCCTTTGGAGATGAACTAATTCCAGGGCTGAGAAGTTAACTTTTGAAGATGTCAAAATCAAGAGCCCGTATCACACCCTGTTTGGATGGCTGGCTTATGCCAAGTTCATGGCGTGGTCATGTTATGTTTATTTGCAGCTTAAGATGCCGGGTCATAAGGGTACCATCACAGTGCATGGGAGCCAAAAGATAGCCTTGGAGTGTGAGGAAGGCAATGTTGCTTATGATGAATCTGTGTGTGCGACAGAAGAGTTAAAGTTCTACAAGGACAATGTTGACCCGGCCGATATGACATCTTTGAAAAATCCAACCATAGAGCATGAGTTGGTAATGGAGTTTAAGTGGAACGATGATACCAAACTTGTTGACTTTGTTCCAGGCGACTCATCTAAGCAGTTCAGTATCAGTGTCAATCTGGATCCCAAATAGGAAAGCGCGCTCATCGAGTTCATCTGTGAGAACCGGGACATCTTTGCATGGAAACCTTCTGACATGCCAGGTGTACCGAGAGAACTCGCTGAGCACACTCTTAATATTGATCCAAAATTTAAGTCGGTCAAGCAGTTTCTTCGGCAGTTCAATGAGGATAGGCGTAAGGCCATTGGTGAGGAAGTAGCCCGGATCTTGGCGGCCGGGTTTATTGTTGAAGTTTTTCATCCGGAGTGGTTGGCTAACCCGGTGCTGGTGCTTAAGAAGAACGGCACTTGGCGTATGTGTGTGGATTACACAGATGTAAACAATGCTTGTCCAGCTGATCCCTTTGCTCTCCCTCGTATTGATCAAATTATTAATGCTACGGCGGGTTGTGAGCGTCTGAGCTTTTTGGATGCTTACTCTGGTTATAATCAGATCAAGATGGCAATTAAGGACCAGGAGAAGACGACGTTCATTACTCTGTTTGGAGCCTTCTGCTATGTGTCTATGCCTTTTGGGCTCAAGAGTGCCAAGGCAACTTACCAGCGGTGTGTGCAGAATTGTCTTCATAATTAGATTGGGCGCAATGTTCATGCGTATGTGGACGACATTGTGGTGAAATCCATAGAGAAGGAGACCTTGATAGATGATCTGAAGGAGATCTTTAACAATCTTCGGGTCTACAAGATGCTTCTTAACCCGTCCAAGTGTGTTTTTGGCGTGCATGCAATCATGCTTTTGGGTTTTCTGGTTTCCAACAGGGGCATCAAGGCTAACCCGGAGAAGATCAAGGCAATCACCTCTCTGGCTAAGCCGGCGTGCATCAATGATGTTCAGTGTTTGGCGGGTCGTATCGCTACTTTAAGCCGGTTCATAAGCCGGTTAGGTGAGAAGGCTATACCACTATATCAAATGATAAAGAAAACAGATAACTTTGTCTGGTGTGATGCTGCTAACGCTGCCTTTGAAGATTTGAAGAGACAGTTAGCTGAGCCATCAGTCCTTGCTGCTCCCACTGATAAGGAGCCATTATTATTATATGTGGTTGCTAACACGCAGGCTGTCATTGTGGCCATCATGGTGGAGCGTAAGGAGGCTGGCAAAGAGCATCCGGTTCAACAGCCGGTTTATTATATCAGTGAGGTGCTTATTGAGTCCAAGCAAAGGTATCCACATTGGCAGAAACTTGTCTATGGGGTATTCATGGCAAGCGGGAAGCTTAAGCAATATTTCCAGTGGCATCCCATCACTGTGTTCAGTTATGCTCCTTTAGGAGATATCATCCAAAATAGAGAGGCCATAGTACGAGTCGCCAAGTGGGCCATTGAACTTGGGCCTCATGGTTTAAAGTATGTACCATGCACTGCTATCAAATCTCAAGCACTGGTGGACTTCATCAACGATTGGATGGAACTGCAAATGCCTGAAGAGAAGCCAGACAACGCGCATTGGACTATTCACATTGATGGGTCCAGGCAGTTGGAGGGCTCGGGGGCTGGAGTTGTTTTAGCTTCCCCTCGAGGTGACAAATTTTGTTACGTGTTATGGTTGATGTTTCCCTATACTAACAAGGCAGTTGAGTATGAGGCCTTACTCCATGGTCTTCAGATGGCTAAGGAGATGAGCTTAAGCCGGGTAAGGTGCTTTGGTGACTCAGATTTGGTGGCTCAACAAGTATCAGGCAAGTGGGATTCGATCCAAGGATCCTCTCATGGCGTCTTATCGCCGTGAAGTTGATGACATTGCTGGATATTTCAAGGGTTACCAGGTGGAGCATATTTACCGCGGAAAGAACGAGGCGGCTGATGCCTTAAGCTGGCTGGGCTCTCAGCATAAGCCGGTGCCGCTGAGGGAGTTCCGGACTAGGGGGTGTCCGGACACCCGAACTATCATCATCGGCCGGACTCCAAGACTATGAAGATACAAGATTGAAGACTTCGTGTCGTGTCCGGATGGGACTTTCCTTGGCGTGGAAGGCAAGCTTGGCGATACGGATATGTAGATCTCCTACCATTGTAACCGACTCTGTGTAACCCTACCCCTCTCCGGTGTCTATATAAACCGGATGGCTTTAGTCCATAGGACGAACAACAATCATACCATAGGCTAGCTTCTAGGGTTTAGCCTCCTTGATCTCGTGGTAGATCCACTCTTGTAACACACATCATCAACATTAATCAAGCAGGACGTAGGGTTTTACCTCCATCAAGAGGGCCCGAACCTGGGTAAAACATCGTGTCCCTTGTCTCCTGTTACCATCCGCCTAGACGCACAGTTCGGGACCCCCTACCCGAGATCCGCCGGTTTTGACACCGACATTGGTGCTTTCATTGAGAGTTCCTCTGTGTCGTCACCAATAGGCTCGATGGCTTCTTCGATCATCAACAACAACGCAGTCTAGGGGGAGACCTTCCTCCCTGGACAGATCTTCGTATTCGGCGGCTTTGCACTGCGGGCCAATTCACTTGGCCATATGGAGCAGATCGAAAGCTACGGCCCTGGCCGTCAGGTCAGATTTGGAAGTTTAAACTTCACGGCTGACATCCGCGGGGACTTGATCTTCGATGGGTTCGGGCCACAGCCAAGCGCGCCGCACTGTTATGATGGGCATGATTTAGCTCTGCAGCCGGACAGTACCTTGGAGGCCGCACTCGAGTACGCTCTAATCTTCAATTCGGAGCCGGCTGCGCAGATCGAGGACGGATGGCTAGACACCGCCTCGGGGACTGCAACCTCTACGGCGATAAAGCCGAACACTAACCTTGTCCCTCACGAAGCTTGTGACTCCGAGGTGCCGGACTCCTTGCCGGACTCCGAACCTCCCGCGCCCCCTCCGATCGAATCCGATTGGGCGTCGATCATGGAGTTCACCGCAGCGGACATCTTTCAACACTCACCTTTCGGTGACATCTTGAGTTCACTAAAGTATCTCTCGTTATCAGGAGAGCCCTGGCCGGACTGCGGCCAGGACGGTTGGGATGCAGACGATGAAGAAATTCAAAGCCCACCCACCACCCACTTGGTAGCCACTGTCGATGATCTAACCGACATGCTAGACTACGACTCTGAAGACGTCGACGGTATGGACGACAATGCCGGAGACGACCAAGAACCGGTAGCCATCGGGCACCGAAAAGCCACCCCAACGCACGATGTATACATGGTGGATACACCAAAAGGAAGCGACAACGAGGAAAATGGGACGTGGCGAAGGACAACTCCCCCAACAAACAACCAAAACGGCGACGCAAGCACCGCCCGAAGACCAGCCTAGATAAAAACGGCACCCATACGGACCCGGCCCTAGAGCAGGGCGAAGCAGAGGACGACAAACATGCCACCAAGCAACCCATCCTCGGCGAAGACGATCTCACATCACCAGAGCATATGAACATTCATAAAAGGCTCGTCGCCACTGCACGAAGTTTGAAGAAGCAAAAGCGGAAGCTCAAAACAGCGGAGGACGCACTCAGAATGAGATGGAGCAAAGTACTCAACACCGCAGATAAATATGGCGCTAGTCACCAGACAAAGAGCTACCCGAAGCGCAAGCTGTTGCCCGAATTTGACGAGGAGGCCTTAGAGCCCCCGCAGTCAAAAAAGAAAGAAGCCGCCTGGCCGGATAGATGACCAGATGACAGGCCAAGAACAGTAAGGGGAGCCGCACACAAGCCGACACACGATCAGCATAAAGATCCTCGGAAAAAGGATGACCCGGCCAGGTCTATCTATGGGCCAAAAAAGAAGACTCCAAGAAGCAACATAACCCGCCGAGCATTTGAAGACAACAACACACCCAAATACAGGGGTGCCGCACACCCACTATGTTTCGCCGACGAGGTACTGGATCATGGATTTCCAGCGGGATTCAAACCCGTAAACATAGAGGCATATGACGGAACAACAGACCCCGGAGTCTGGATTGAGGATTATATCCTACACATACATATGGCCAGAGGAGACGATCTCCATGCCATAAAATACCTACCCCTCAAGCTCAAAGGGCCAGCTCGGCATTGGCTCAAAAGCCTCCTAGAAAATACCATTGGAAGTTGGGAAGAGCTTGAGGATGCGTTTCGAGCAAACTTTCAGGGGTCTTATGTCCGCCCTCCGGATGCAGACGATTTACGCCACATAATTCAACAGCCCAGAGAGTCAGCATGCAAATTCTGGAATAGGTTCCTCACTAAAAAGAACCAAATAGTCGACTGTCCGGACGCTGAAGCCCTAGCAGCCTTTAAACACAATGTCCGAGATGAATGGCTCGCCAGGCACCTCGGCCAAGAAAAACCAAGAACAATGGCCGCACTAACAAGCCTCATGACCCGCTTTTGCGCGGGGGAAGATAGCTGGCTGGCTAGATGCAGCACCAGCGACCCGAGTACATCCGAAGTCAGGGATGGAAATGGGAAATCACGATGCAGAAAAGATCAGCGCCGGAACAAGGAAAATGGGCCAAATAGTACGGCGGTCAATGCCGGATTCAAAAGCTCTCGGCCGAATAACAAAACACTGCCCCTCAAGGACAACAGTGACGAGCTATCCAACCTAAACAAGATTCTGGATAGGCTATGTCAAATACATGGTACCTCCGGGAAGCCTGCAAACCATACCCACAGAGATTGTTGGGTCTTCAAGCAGTCCGACCGACTTAACACCGAACACAAGGGGCTCAACACACCAAGCGAAAGTGACGAACCCCAAAAGCAGCACTCCAAAAACCAGAAGACTTTCCCACTAGAAGTCAAAATAGTGAACTCACTTCATGTGATAACATGAAAACACAGCACGGCACCTGCCATACCAGGACACCATCCGCAGAATGGGGATAGACCCTACCAAAATTCACCATAACAGCACTTCCTTCAAAGGAGTGACGCCAAGCCTTTAAGCTAATTATACGGGCTCCGTACCACTAGAGGTTGTGTTCGGTTCATCCGACAACCTCCGTCGCGAAAAGCTCAATCTCCATAGCGCCCCATTTTACAGTGGCCATCGAGCACTGCTGGGACGCAAAGCTTTCGCCCGCGTTAACGCAATACCACATTACACATCTCTTATACTTACAATGCCCGGTCCACGCGGCATAATCTCATTAAAGAGCAACCCCGAGTGTTCCTCAACCACGGAGAGCGTCGGGCTGCCTTGACAGCCACTCCGACCTTGCAGTTCAAGGCCCCTAAACACAGGTCATTCAAACCCCGGACACGGTTAGGCGAGTCCGGTGCAAATAAACAAGGGGCTTCCCAGCCGCATACCCCCTTTATAAGGGGCCACGTGTATAAATGATGAGAGCCAATAAAGCTCAACTTTCTTCATCTTCCAAATTATACTTTATCTTAAATACAACTTTTGCATGATATTTCTTAGTAACTAAGTCCTTCTCTTTTACAGATGAAGCACGTGCTACACCCGTCCAGGATACAACACAACGGAGACACAGGCGCAGACGTGCAGCAGGGACCCGTTGCAAGGATTCTTTTCAGATTAAGACCCTGCGTAAACCTTTCTTAATGTCTCTTGTTGATACACATCCCCCAGTTTCCTACCATAGCCGAGGAGGAGGCTGGCGTTTTGGCATCAGCCGCGTCAGAAGTTCCCGCCTGTACCTGGACACTAGGGGATTAGGGCATTGTTCTGCCCAGTATCATAAAGATCGAACACCTCAGGGAGTGTTCGGCGTCTCGAGTTAGGCCTTATATGCATCAGCTCCGAATCATGTCTTTGGTCAAATGTTGGGTTTGCCCGGCTCCTGTGTTTTGCTGCCTTACGTTCCGTATCAACGGCTAACGCGGCACCAGGAGAACTACTGCAATTTTGCCCCGGTTCGGCCGGGCGAGCACCTCAGTAGAGAAAGCCGAAAACTGACTGTCATGACGTAGCAAGAGACTGGTCAACCACTCGATCGACCATTGGAATGTTTAGAATTCCTCCGCTTTGACGAAGGACCGCTTCCCGGTCAGGCACATATGCGCCCCGAAGTTCGGAGAAGAGCGGTGCCGCTAGGGGCTATATAGTAGCCCCACATTCGAGCTCATATGGCTAAGTGAAAGTGATAAAGCATTATAGTCCGGTTGCCTAGTTTGCTACGCTATCACCTCCCTAGAAGGACCAAGACGTTGGATTAAGTGTGAAAAAGCACGTTTCTTTTTGCAAACACCCCCGCACCATGTGCGTGGGGGCTGTAGTCAAAGACTGCAACTTTCAGGTTATTCATACATATACGGCCGCACAGGAGATAGTTCAATACTTGAACGCACAAGTATAAAAAGCTATTGCATTATAAATATGATCTCACAAATTATACACGTCATTTGAACATGACATCTTTCGAGCACTGCGATTCTATTAAATGAGCGCCCTGCAGGACTTCCTCAAAATACTGCTCGGCGGGTAATCGGCTCTTGTCCGAACCCCGGGATGCAACAGCGGTGGCATCCATGTCCGCCCAGTATGTCTTCACACGGGCGAGAGCCATCTGTGCACCTTCTATGCATGCCGACCGCTTCATCGCCTTGATATGCGGCACCGCCCCAAGGAATTGCTGCAACAAGCCAAAATAACTCTTCGGCTTGGGCCTTTCCAGCCACAGATGAGTGACCACATCCGTCATGGCAAGTCCGGACAACCTATTCAGCTCAGCCCACTCAGCCAGCCGATCAGTCAACGGAAGTGGACGCTCCGGACTATGGAATTGAGACCAGTAAAGTTCTTCCATTTCGTGATCCTTCTGGCTTCGGCAGTGCACGACTGCGTCCGCCGCACTCACCGCCAAATCCAGATAAGGATCCTCCGCACCACACAACTGGCCCAGCTGAGCATACTTCATATCCGTGAACTTCCTACGCAGAAGAATAGGCTTTCCAGCCGCAATGTCTCCGGCCTGACGCAGTTCCTCCTTCATAGCCCGCATTTCACTCCGGGCATCCTTGACTTCGGCGCCAGCCTTCTTCAGGCCCTCTTGCTCCACTCGGCGTTCTCCTTCAAGAACCTCACAATGGTCGGTAGCATCTTTTAATTTCAAGGCCATTCCAGCCAACTCTTCCCTGCTTCGGCAGTGAGCAGCCTTTTCAGCTTTTAGCTCTTCTGCTGCCTTCAAGGCAGCCGCATCACTTATCCTGGCTTGCTCCTTGGCCCAAGCAAGCTCTGCCCGAAGGTCTTCCACAGTAGTAGCACCATCTGCATCAAGCATACAAATTGTAAGGAATAGGCATCAGCTCCCTTACTAGGCGACCGAGGAGCAACCACATACCTTGTGACTCATCAAGTCGTTTATTGATTAGCGAGATGTCCGCATCCGCAACGTCGAGTTGCCTCTTAAGCTCGGCAACTCCATCAGTCCGGTTGGCCACCGAACGTCCCGCCACCTACGTAGGAAAGGCGACAATCTATAACTAAGATTATGATCCTCGGCACGCTGCTGTTTTTGACAGCATACCAAGTCTCAGGGGCTACTATCTATACCAAGTCAAAAGGTATGTCATTTTTTGCGTACCTCAAATCCTGTCAGCAAACTTCCGACGGTCTCACACAACCCGCTTTCGGCGGACGAGATCCTCTCAATCACCATACTCATTAATGTGTGGTGATCTTCTGAGATGGACGCCCTCTTAAGCGAATCCTGCAGCTCCACCGGCCGTACTCCAATGGGTGCCGAACTCTCTGGCCCCGCCGGACTCGGGGGGACCCTCCGCGACGACACCTCAGGGTTGTCCGCCCCGCATGATGGGGCGGCAGAGGGAGGCGTTTCACTCTCCATCATCTCCCGACAAAGGTCTCCCGAAGATGAGCTGTGCTGAGACAGGCTGAGATCTGAACTACAAGATGAAAACTTCGGTTATCCTTAGAAATTAAGCAGGGGTGTCCACTATTACAAAATTCCCCCTTTTTTACTTACGGCTCGCTGGAGGGCTGATTCCTCTGAGGAGACAGTACGGCCGAGGCTCTTCCCGGCACAGGACCTTCCGGTACAGATTTCTTTCCCCGATTTGAGGCCTTGGCCTCCGGGTCTTCGGAAGCTGTCCTCTTCTCCCCCTGGAAGGAGGGACTCTTGATTCTTCCCTTACTGAAAGCCTCCTTGGCAGAGGTGGTAGTTCCCCTGTGCCCCCCTTCGCCCTCCTCCGAAGGTGCAACCTCCAACATTTTGATTAACACGGGATCCTGCGTGGTCTCAGGGAGGGGGGCCGGACACCGTATCAGTTTTGCTTGCGCTATCCACTCCTGTCCAAGGGATAGCTGGTTAAAAGGCAAACCCACGATAAATGAATGGACAATGTGTCCGGACACATGGCTACTTACTTGAGTATCCGGGCGATTGCAGCTTAGGCCGGCGTCCTCGGTCAAGTCCGGACGCATCTCTTGCGATCCGAAGAACAGTTTGTACATCTCCGCGGGTGTCAAACCCATGAAGTGTTGAAGAGCTCATGGCCCCTCCAAATTAAATTCCCACAGGCGGAGGGGGCGACGTTTGCAGGGCAGTAGGCGCCAGATCAGCATAACCTGTACCACTGCGACTAGATTGATCTCCCTTTCTTGGAGGCCTCGAATCCGGTCCTGTAACAGGGGTACGTCTTTGGACGGCCCCCAGTCACGCCCCTTGTTGACCCATGACGTCAACTGTTGTGGAGGGCCCGAGCGGAAGACGGGCGGCGGCCTCTGCCTGCTGCCCCTGGGAGCGGTGATATAGAGCCACTCCTGTTGCCACAAGCCGAGCTCCTCCTGAAAAGAGCCCTTGGGCCATGGAGCATCGGCCCTCTTGCTTATAACCGCCCCGCCGCACTCTGCCTGACGCCCCTCAATCATATTCGGCTCCACGTTGAAGGTTTTGAGCCACAAGCCGAAGTGAGGGGTAGTGCGGAGGAAGGCTTCACACACGACAATGAATGATGAGATGTGGAGGATGGACTCTGGAGCCAAGTCATGGAATTCCAGCCCATAGTAAAACATGAGCCCCCTCATGAAGGGATCCGTCGGGAAGCCTAAACCCCGACGGAGGTGAGACACGAACACGACGCTCTCACCAAGCTCGGGGGTCAGAGTAACCTGCCCTTGGGCAGGCAGCCTATGCGAAATCTCATAGGTTAAGTACCTGGCGTCTCTCAGCTTTAGCACGTCCTCTTCCGTGACGGAGGAGGGCGTCCACCGGCTTCGTAGGTCGGGGTCGGACATTGTCGAGAATCGAAGGAACCCGAATCTGGGGCCCTGGGTGTTGGAACTCGGGGAGAGGGGCGGATTCGATAGAGGATTGAAGGAAAAGAATGGGCCTTGGTCTCATTATAAAGAGGAACAATACCAAGAGCCGTCCCCGTGACCGTTTGGAACCCGCCTTCGATGGAGGGGGCGTGGCGACGGGCACGGTTGGGTTACCCACGTCCGTATTGATGGGAATCCCGGAATAAGGGGAACACGATCTCTGCTTCGACAAGACGTGCCAAGGAAACCGCTTCGCTAAACGCGCTGAGGTGGTACAATAAAAACGATTCTAGTAAAGGCTTGGTAGTGGTGTGACGTCATGCTGCAAAATATGTCAGCAGATTGAACTTGTGTAATATTATTCTCTCTACGGTGGTGCGTGGAATTTATTTTTGCAGAGCCGGACACTATCCTGGTGTTCACAATCTTCTATAAAATATTCGGAGGAAGAACCCGCCTTGCAATGCCGAAGACAACATGCGCGCCGGACTCGTCGTCATTGAAGCCTGGTTCAGGGGCTACTGAGGGAGTTCCGGACTAGGGGGTGTCCGGATAGCCAAACTATCATCATCGGTCGGACTCCAAGACTATGAAGATACAAGATTGAAGACTTTGTCCCGTGTCCGGATGGGACTTTCCTTGGCGTGGAAGGCAAGCTTGGCGATACGGATATGTAGATCTCCTACCATTGTAACCGACTCTGTGTAACCCTAGCCCTCTCCGGTGTCTATATAAATCGGATGGCTTTAGTCCATAGGACGAACAACAATCATACCATAGGCTAGCTTCTAGGGTTTAGCCTCCTTGATCTCGTGGTAGATCCACTCTTGTAACACACATCATCAATATTAATCAAGCAGGACGTAGGGTTTTACCTCCATCAAGAGGGCCCGAACCTGGGTAAAACATCGTGTCCCTTGTCTCCTGTTACCATCCACCTAGACGCACAGTTTGGGACCCCCTATCCGAGATCCGCCGGTTTTGACACCGACAGCCGCCTAATATTTCTTGGATATTTTGCATAACCCTTCTGTCAAGTTACCTATAGAGGAAGACTTGGCTGTTCCTGAACGGGAAGCATAGTTGGTGGCGGCTCTTCACGTCATCCCAGATTGGATAGGGCCATACTCGGCTTATATGACCCGAGGAGAATTACCTGGGGATGAAACCTTGGCCAGGCAGATAACACGGCGGTCTAAGTCAATGACAATTGCCAATGGCGAGTTGCATCATCGCAGTGTCACTAGGGCATTTCAGTGTTGTGTTTCTCATGAAGAAGGCCAAGAAATTCTACGTGAGATTCATGAAGGAGATTGTGGCCATCATACCAGGTCAAAATCCCTTGTGGCCAAGGCTTTCCGTCATGGATTTTATTGGCTGACGGCTCATGCTGATGCAAAGGACCTGGTCAGTAAATGTGACGGTTGTTAGAAGTTCTCAAGACGTGCTCCCGTGCCAGCTCAAGAGTTGAGGATCATTCCAATTATTTGCAGTCTGGGGGCTTGACATGGTTGGGCCTTTCAAAAGGTCCAAAGATAAAAAGACTCACCTTTTGGTGGCCGTTGACAAATTTACAAAGTGGGTTGAGGCATAGCCAGTTAGTAAGTGTGATGTAGCCACGGCGGTTTAGTTCATGAAGAAGGTGATATTTCGCTTTGGTTTTACACACAACATTATAACTGACAATGGTACTAATCTGTCTAAAGGCGCCATGGAAGAATTTTGTCAACCTGAGCATATTCGGCTTGATGTTTCATCAATGGCTCACCCCCAGTCCAATGGTCAAGCTGAGAGAGCCAATCAGGAAATTTTGAAAGGCATCAAGCCCCGGCTCTTGGTCCCCTTGCAACGGACGCCGGGTTGTTGGGTTGAGGAGTTACCCTCTGTGATATGGAGCATCAATACTACTCCTAACAGGTCTACAAGTTGTACGCCTTTCTTCATGGTTTACGGAGCTGAGGCGGTTCTCCCTAGTGACATCTGTCATGACTCACCCAATGTGGCGGCTTATGTTGAGGCGGACAATGAACAAGCGCGCCAGGATGCCCTTGACCTGTTAGATGAAAAGCGTGACTTGGCAGCGGCTCACTCGGCGATTTACCAACAGGACCTGCGCCGCTATCACAGCCACCGGGTTAAGTCCAGAACCTTTCAGGGAGGTGATTTGGTGCTCCGGCTCATCCAAGATCAAACTGATGCACACAAGTTATCCCCACCCTGAGAAGGACCCTTTGTGGTCAGTAAGAACTTGAACAACGGGTCATACTACCTTATCGATGATCGAGAGCACAAAGACTCACGTAAGTCGGAGGAGGAGACCCACCAACCGTGGAATATCGCTCATCTTCGGCCTTATTACATTTGAGCCACCGGCTCTCATGCTGTACATATTTTGATGGTGTATATATTATGATAAATAATAAAGCAGGACCTCTGTCCTTTTTCATCCTCAATGGTAATATGTCATTGTCATTGTCATTTTAAATGATCACTTGGGGGATGATCATATTCAAATCTAGCTTAACCCGCTTGATCCGGCTTATGATCGTATTCGAATCTAGCCGTTAAACCTTATGATCATTAGGGGGCTTCCTGTTCAAACATAGGTCTTATTCAAACCAAAGAGAACATAGCTGTCGGTACCCTCTTGATTGGCACACTGCCGAGCTCATTAGGAGGCTTCTTGATTGTATTTGAATCATAGCTCAACCCCTTTTGGGAACCGACTTTGATCGTATTCAAATCAGTGTCGTTAAAAAACTCTCAAGGTCATTAGGGGGACTTCCTATTCAAACATAGGTCGTATTCGAACCAAAGAGAACATAGATGTCGGTACCCTCTTGATCGGCGCAATGCCAAAGCCACTGGGGGCTACATGATCGTATTTGAATCCTAGCTTAACCCCTTTGGAACGGTTTACTGATCGTATTTGAATCAGAAGCCTTGAATTTTTTGCAGTCTATTTGGTTCAAGTTTTGTTTGCAAGCAGCCTTTCTTTTTGACTTGAGTCTTTTTTTTCAAAGATTTAAGCGCAAGTGTGGTTAGATTTAACCCGGCCTGAATTTTTATTATAAGTCGCCAACATATGAGAAACATCATGACATATTTGGAAGCACTGGCTTTAAAATGTGGGTTATCACCCTTATTGTTCGGGTCATATGAACCGGCAGTACGAATCATTAGGTCACAAGTATGATATTATAGTTGTGTTTCAGAAATTACATGTCACAACAAACTTATCTGTGGTCCTTTGTCATCTTAATGATTATATGTCAAGCTATTATAACCCGCCGTGCGGTAAGCTGCCAAGGGATATTGTGATTTATTTCTGTGTGCAGGGCAGTTAAAAGACTTGGTCACGCCTAAAAGAGATTAGATGATAAGTATAACACGGGTAAACATAAGATGGCGGCTTAATAAGTATTGAGCACCAAAATGTGCACGATAGCACGACAAAGCAAAGTTATTTCTATTCTATTACATGACTCCCCGAGTCCGAATGATTAATATTGTTTTTCAGCACATCATAGGTATGAGCCACCTGATGGGTTAATTCTCGTGTTGACCTGAAGCATCCGGGTCAGCCCTCTCCGCTTCTTCGCCTTGTTCCCTTTCCTGGAAGGTTGATGGTGACCAGTCAATGCCATTCAAAGCTTCAAATTCAGCTTCATCATAAATTAGTCCGGCCGGGTTAACTTCAGGGGCGAAGGTATGCTTATGGAGTGGGAGGATTAGGCTGGTCACTTTATAATGTGGCGTTGGAATTCTCCAGCTCTCTGCATCATAACCCGCCTAGTACTTGGTGAGATCCACTTCGTTAGCTATCAGGGTGGCCACGGGGCATACCTCCTTCACACAAGTGGCAGACTCTTCCTGTTCAAAGGGAGTACCATCCTTCTTCAGGCTTTGATAACCAATAGCAATGTCGGCCGGGTCTAACTCCGGTAGCCAAGCTTTGGCCTGGCTTAAAGCATTCACCGCTCCGGTTCTTGCAGCTGACCGCCTTAGTTCATTGAAGCGTTGGGGTAGCACAGAAAGCTTCTTTAGTACATCCGCCAGGAGGGTAGGCACTTCATTTGACAAAGCCACCATGGCCAAGGCACGCTGAGACCCGGTGTACAGTTGCTCCACCAGCGTATGAACCGCCTTTAGCTTGATCAGCATATCTTGGTTCAGATTTGAACTCCTGGGGCCTGTATAAACAATGTCAGGTGAGTTAATTACAATTTATATGATCAAATGAAAGGTTCAAGTATTTAACACTTGCAGGGCGACTTACCAAAGATCCCTGAGACCATCTGAGAGACCTGGCATTTTAAGCCGGATAATTCACCGGTTGCTTCTTCAAGAGCCGCCTCTGCCTTCTCAGCTAGATTAATCAACACAATTTTTTCATCAGCCTAGGCATTTTTCTCCGTTTCAAAGTCTTTCTTCAATTTTTCTTATTTGGAAATGTTGAATTTAAACTTGGAGTCAGCTCTTTGGGTTTCCTTCTCTTGGGCCTCAAGGCGGTTCTTCAGACCAGTCACTTCTGATTAAAGCTGACTAGTAGCAGCCTATACAAATACCGGGTCAAAATCAGGACAATCATGATGCAATATTAAGTCCCAAGACTTTTGCAAGCAACAACACTTGGCACTTGGGGGCTAATGTCTATTGAAGAATTTTACTTAAAGTGGCGGTTCATGACATTAAAGTCCCAAGCACTTTGCAAGCAAGAGTACTTGGCACTTGAGGGCTAATGCATATTGCTGTTCAAGGTTTTCAAGCACTTTATTCAATACAACCATATGAAGGACCGGCTCAACCATAATCGTTAAGCCGCCCCTTCGGGACTACAGAGTAAGCCGGATTTTTATATATATAATCCAAATATGTTGCTAATGTCACTAAGTTTGTTTCTAAGTCTATAGTGTATTCATCATAAGCAATAGACTTGGGGGCTGACATAAGTAAGTATAAATGAGTACAGAAAAAGGAGTGTACCTCAAATTTCTGGTGCATCTGCTTCACCATGCCAATCTCGATGTCACGATTGCTGTGCACTTGGCTCATGTAGCCAGAAAAGACTTCTCCAATACTCATATGAGTATAATCAGCGACATCAAGTTTGACCCGGCGGCGTTCCAGAAGCTTCTCCTTGGCGGAACACTTGGCCAGCATGGTTGGCCTCCCCGGCTCAGCAAATCCGGTTCTGGTGATCTCGACATCTGTGTCCTGAGGATCATCCGTCCTGACCGGGCTAGGAACTTCCGGGTTTTCCGAGCCATCACCGGTTCGTTCAGTAGATGGGTCAGCAATTGGAGTTGGTGTGTCTTGAGCCAGTTCAGGTGGCGGTTCGTGAGTTAAAGATTCAGGCGCGGGTGTTCCAAGTTCCGGTTCTGTTAAGACCGTTTCTTCGGCCGGCTTGTTCTTCTTGACCCTTTTACTGGGCTTTGCTTTTCCACTGCATAAAATCAAAAGGTTAAGGGCAAATACAACAAATTGAAATGAATACAGGATAAGCAGGTTATCATTACCCTGACGCGATCTTGAAAGCTGATAGATTGGACTGCACTGAGTCACCAGAGGAAGGTGAAGTCTCCTGATAATCCGAGTCACGAGAATTGAGTGGTTGACGAGTGAGACCCGCCAACGGATAAAAGAGATTTAAATCAGAGGTGACCTCGTTCCGGCGTTTCCTTGGGGTGTTTGGCAAGCTGGAGGAGAGCTTTGCATCCTTGCTGGTCCGGGTCTGCCTCCGGCTCTCATGAATCTGTCGCTTCAAAAGAAATTGAGGATCTTGATAAGCTAAGGGATGTGAAAATCTTACTTTCCGGGTTACTCTGCGGATTTTCTGTCTTGGCAAAGGCTCGGAGTCAGAGGAAATGATACCTCTTCATCCTTGCTATGGCTTACTCCTGTGTCCTCCTGCTGATAATCAGTGTCAATAAGATAGTTCAAAAAGGAGCCAAGAGAGTCAAGGGCTACCTCCAACTCAGAAGAATCTTCTAGCCGAAGAAAGTCAGAGGCGGTGGCTTTCTTGCCCTTCTTCTTTGCAGCCTCTTTCCTGGCGGCTCTCTTGGCCTTCCTGGCTTTCTTTGCAGCATCATGGTCATATTTGACCTTCCAAAATTTGTCACCCGCCTGTAAGAGTTAGCAGAGGTATGAGTACGGATAAAACATTGAAAAGCCAAAGTAATTTATTCAGATGGTCGGCTTACCGTTGGAGCCGGGTTAGCCTCGTAGAAGGGGGCTAAGCCCACCTTGCCACAATCTGTTAGGTTCTCGTTCAAAAGGGACTTTGTCAAATTGTTGATGACATCTTCAGGCAAGTCATCAGGGTTGTGCCGCAGAGGGTCATCCTTTTTGCCTGTGTAGGTGCACATCAGGCTGGGATGTCGGCTCAATGGAATGACTCGCTAGGCGAGCCAAACCCAAACTAATTCGATGCCATTTAGCCCGTTCCCTAGAAGAGCCTTGATCTTAGCCAGGGCGGGGGCGAGTGTCTTGCGTTCGGTGGCTGTTATCTTGTCAGGAAGAGGATGCTTGGACCCAAGACGCAGAGCACGAAAGCCAGGCAGAGGATTCTCGTCAGGAGGGGAAGTGTCTTGACAATAAAACCAGGTCTGGTTCCAGTATTTAGGGTGACTCGGCGGGTTGGCATAAGGAAACATTACGTCCCTATGACGTTGAATCGACACACCACCAAGTTCCAAGCTCTGGCTGTTGGCGCATTCATTCTGGCGGTTCAAGTGGAATAGCTCTCTGAAGAGTAAGATGTTGGGTTCTTCTCCGAGATATACTTCACTGAACACTTGGAAATTGCAGATGTTAGACACGGAATTGGGTCCGATGTCTTGAGGGCGGAGGTCAAAGAAGTGCAAAACATCTCTGAAGAATTTTGAGTCGGGTGGAGAGAAACCCCGGTTCATGTGATCCATGAAAATAATAACGTCCCCCATTTTGGGCTGAGGAAATTCCTCCTCCGAGTTAGAAGCATGATAGGGCATGATTTCCTTCTTCGGCAGATAGCTGGTCTTCACAAAGTCGTCAAGTGTGTTGTTTGTGACAATCGATTTGACCCAGTTGCAGGAAGTGGGTGCTTTCGGTGCCATTGTGATGAAAGCCTAAGACAGAGTAAAAAATTACCAGTTCAAATTTAATTCGGAGAGAAAAAACATTACAGTGCATATGCAAGATGGCGGCTTATAAAGGGGCCTAATGGTATAAGGACAATTATGTCAAGATTATTGAAGCCACCATAGGCTCCATAAGCAGCTAAAGTTGTTTAAACCGCCATGGGTGGTCAAGGTTATCAATTGAGCATTGCCTTTTTAAAGCCGGTTATAAGGGTCGTCATGACTAGGTCGATCTAACAAATACAGGTTTTTGCGTAAGTGTTGCATAAACAAGTTTCACAAACTAGAGCTACTATTTTGGATCAAATGGTTGTTCAAAAAAGAAAAATTTCTAGACCAAAAAACATGGTACAAAGGAGTTCATGCATTCTAATGAGGCTTCTTTGCAAGGAAAAGGGATCTGCTAGTGCCAAGAATGGATGCGAAACAGCAACTGCATGAGTTCTATGCTGCTGTTGGATCAAACCAGGCTGCGGCAGAAGAACCACGAAGAAACCGAGATGAACTATGAAGTGTACAGAGGAACTCGCAAACCCTAGCATGGATCTAAGATTCAGAAAGGGGAAAACTTATAGCGGCAGATCTAATGCGGAGGGGCGCCGCCGTTACCTGGATGGATTCAGGTCGATGCAGCGGCCAAGGTTGACGGAGACGAGATACGCTGCAGTGGCGGCGGAGCTCGAGCGACAGTTGGGGTGCAAGAGGAAGAAGAAGAGGAAGGGGTAAAATGAAGAAAGACCTGGTCGGGTCTATTTATAAGAAAGACCACTAAAAGGGCGCGAAAAATGAGGAGGCCGAAAACATAAGTTATCCAACTACAAGGACGCCTCGATTTTCAAGAAGGTCATTAAGATAAAGATCCGTTGAGATACATTAGACAAAACATGCATTTATAGCAGGTGACTTCATGGCGGGTTACCAAAAATTCAAAGGATGACATCATGGTGAGTTACAAAAAAATTCATAAGCCAAAGAGCAGAAGATTTTTTTCTTAAGTATCGAAGATTGACATGAACTAGTCCAAATCAATCTGGGGCCTAATGCTGGGGATATAACTATTTGATATGACCCGAACAGGAGGGGCCGGGTTATACCTATGAATATTCTTGAAGCCCAAGACCAAGGTTGAAGATGGCGGTTCAGTAAGGGCCCAAAGCCCAGAGGCGACTTAAGGCCCGTAGAGATAAACCGCCATATGTAAATTACTTATATTATAAGGTGGGAATAGTTAGAGACCGAGTTGGACACTATTTATGAGCCGGCCGGGACCCTAGAACCGCTGGGCGTCGACCTCTGTATATAAAGGGACGACTCGGCGGCGGTTCAGGGCAAGTAAGATCAGATCGAGAGCTAGGTCAAGCGATTCCGCTCCCTGGTAATCGAGTCATAATCAATCCCACTCAAAACTGGATCGTAAGCTTTTATCTTCACCGTAAGGGGCCGAACCAGTATAAACCGCGTGTCCTTTGTCCCGATTAACCCTTTAGCTTCCTAGTTGCGATGGCTCCACGACCAAGTCCTTTCACTAGGACATTTGACGTGACAATTCCATGACAACTAGCATAGCAAAGATAGTAGTGATATCCAAGGTGACGGTCATCTTGCCTGAAATCCCGCTAGGAAGAAGAACGAGTCCATGAAGAAGACGAACAGGCGTAGACGAACCAAGCGTAGTCGAACGAATCGTCACGATCGCAACGAAATAGGAACTATCAAGAAGAAGCACAACCGGAAAGAAGCAAACAACATGGTAAACACACAACACATAAACATGGCATGATGCTCAACCAGGTATGATGCATGATAAGGCTATATGATGCTACTCATGGCAAGGGATGGTGCATACAAGAACAACACATCAAAGCAAGTTTAAATGAGGCCGGAAACAACATATAACAAGTCCGGAAGGTCCTCATATGCAAATTTCGAAATTGGTCCAGATATGAAAACACATTTACTCAAGTTGTTAAATAGCAAGTTAAGATGCACGATGATGATATAGACGAAATTCTAGTCAAGTTACATATAAAGTTCATTTAATTCAGAGCTACGGCCTAGAATTTATGAGCAAAACAAGTTAAACATGGCATTGATGCAAAATGCATTCCAACATCAAGTAAACACACTCAAAGCATGGATGCAACATGATAATATGAAACTACTTGCAATTCTAAGAAAGTTTCATATAGAGCATGCTCAAAACGGAGCAACGGTGCAACACATACACGCCAAACAAGATATAACAATCTGCCCAAAACAACAACTAGGCACTTTGCAAACATCAAAACAACATGCTATAGTACCCATATGATCACAAACTTGACATGCACTTCATTTAAAGATAACATACTTCAAATATCATTAAGGTTCAGATTCATAGGCATTAAGATTAATCCAATATAATCAATGCAAAATGCAACTTTATAACACGGGAGCATATGCATGAGCAGAGTTAATATGATGGCATGTTGGAGGCATGAAACAAAGATGCTACAGCAACTATACATAGCAACCAAGGGCATGGAATCAAACTACACTTAGCAAAGAGAAAATAACATCAGAGTATCATATACATATGGCTCATGGATTAGTGGGAACCAAATAGACAAGATTGAATGTTGAAACAGTTTCAGCAATTGTAAGACAGCAACATTATGATAGCATGTAAGCAAGCATGAAACAGAGGTCATATGATATCCAAAATTATCAAACATGCCATGTGAACAGAGTAATCATAGCATAATTCAAATCATGTAATTGGAGCATCTCCAAAAGATGCATGGGTCAATTATTAACAAGCTCACCACATGGCATCATGAAGTCAACAGAAAACTAGAACATCATATATGCATGTTGATGGCAGTGAGAACATAGGATACCAGAAATATATGTGGAAACAAATGGCATGTCATGATAGAGCATAACATGGACAACAAAGCATGTGAACTAAGCATCTCCAGATTATGCATGGATTAATTGGTAGCATGAAGAAAACATGGCATCATGATATATCAGGTTCAGCATTGACAGAACATTAACAACGAGTAGGCCACTTCACAAGCTTGATGCCCTCACTACAGAGCATATCAAAATACATGGATTGCACCACTTCAAAGATGAGATAATTACATCCTAAAACATGTAGACATGATTCTTAAAAGAAAATCACACAAAAAGATATAAAAATAACAAATAGGCAAATTACAGCAGTTTTCAACAGTTTATATCACTTAGCAGTTTTGAAACGAAGATTAAGACATCAAGATGAACAATAACATGAATGAAAATGCAACTATCATGTAGAGCATCAAGAGATGAACATTTTTACATATGATGCACTCCAAACGGAGAAACAAGCACAAAGTTACCACCATTCAAACATGTACACCTAATGCAAAAATTCACAGACTTGGCCGAATTCAGGAAAAAAAATAGCGAGCGCTAAATACTATAAGACGCCTAGAGCATGGGATAGAGGGGCAGGCCGGGCCTCACCTTGCTGGGCCTGGCGCAGGGTGGAGAGGAGGCCGGGCGGGGCACTGGGACGGATCGGGGCCCACGCGGGCAACAGTCCCGGTCAACACGGACGGGAACGAGACGAGGCATGACGACATCGCAACGCCGATGCTCGGGAAGATGGCGGATGCCAAGGGCGCCGGCGAGCCAGCAGAGGGCAGATCCGGGCGGCCGAGGCCCGGATCTGGCCGGAGGCGAGGCAGGCGACCGGCGGCGGGGCTCCAAGCGGCGGGGAAGGTCGGGCGGAGCCCCTGCATAGAGACAGAGAGAGAGAGGTGGGGGTGAGACAAAGAGAGAGGAAGTAGAAGGGAGGGCACGATGGGGCTCTGGCCTAGCGAGGTCGCCGGTGGCGGTGCGGGCACGCACTCCAGCGGCGGAGGAGCGAGGTGGCGGGGTCGACGGGGCTCCAGAGCAGGAGACGCGGGAGCTCACGGGGCTGGAGCTCCTACGGTGAGCGGCAGCACGACGCGGGCTCGTCTGGGCCTAGATGGGGTCGGGCGGGCCTGAGATCAGCTCCGGCGGGCCTTGCGGGAGGAGGAGGGAGGCAGGGGCGATGTGGCGTCGTATGAGTGGCTCCGGGAGGCGTCTGGCGGCGGTGCGGCCGATGGGAGCGCGACAAGTGGCGGCGGTGGAGCGGTGGGAGGTGGCTGGCTGCACGGAAAACGAGGAGGTGGAAGAAGGCTAAAAATGGCAGGGGAAGGGGTCTATATATAGCAAGGGTAGCTAGGGTTCAGGGTTTTTGCTCCATTTCGGACCCTTCGATCACGATCGGACGGCTCCGGATAAAGGGGTGGACTAGGTGGGCTGCAGGTGGGGTTAGTGGGTTGTGTAGAGTGGCTAGGGTGAGAATAGAAGAGAGGCCCGACAGCAGTATTGGAGACCGAAAATGTCCGACGAATACATCGGCTATATCGCGGCTATATGTTTAACGGTTGGGCTATCAAACGAGCTCCGAATGCGATGAAACTTGACAGACGGTCTACCTACGCTATAACAAGACCGCACGCCAACTTTCATCCCATACCGAGAACATTTTTATGCCACTTATAAAATAATATTTCGGAGGTGCCGCGGGCGCGTGCGAGTGTGTATGGACTCCGAACGGACAACAGAGAGAACTAGGGGAACCCGAACGGATGCAAGTTTTGAAAAACATGCAGATGATGACATGGCAAAGTGCAACATGAAAGTGAATGACATTGCAACGACGGGGAATGACTGGAAGACACCTGGCGGATCGGAGTCAGAGCGTTACACCCCCATATCCAGAACACCGACACATGCTAAGTGGGAAATGTAACCAGTGGGGGCACGCTAAGTGCACCCACTGGGTGTAGTCCTCAAGACTGTTGTCGGATGTTTTGATTCGGCAGCAGTCTTAGAACTCTTTTGCTATGCAATTTACTCTTGCATCTTTCCATTCGGAAGTAACTGTCGACTGACTTGTCTTGCTGCTATTTGCATAAATCTTGCGAACTTGGGACTCAACACGCTGCTGTGGAGCAGGAGAAAATCCAACTCAAGCTCGACCTAGATCTGGCCAAGGAGAACTTGAAGAAGGCTCAAGATGAAGTGGCAATCATGGGAGGTAACGACTCGTCGACAGTACGCCTCATTATTTTTTCTTTTCCATCTTTTGAATCGAGTGATCCCACTCGAACAAATGTGCCTAATGAAAATCGCCAACTCCAAGCACGTCTGAGCAATGTTATTTCTTTAGACAAAATGAAGCAGGCTCTGGAGCAGAAGGACCTTGATCTCGCTGCGGCATAGAAGACGGGGCGTGAGAAGACTGAACTCGCCGACCAGAAGTTGGCTTCAGTCGGAAAGTTGGAGGATGAGAATGACAAGCTGAAGACTGCCGTTGACAAGGTGAAGAGAGAGGCCACACAACTGAAGGAGGAAAAGGTGGCTTTGACTTGGAAGAGGGACGAGCTGGAAACTTATCTGGGTGATCTTGCCAAGAAGATGTTCCTTATGCTTGAAGGTACTCCCTTTCATCTGACTGATTGCAAGAACTTTCCCGCCATGTTGCTGCCAATTTACTATCTTTCCATGCGTGCACAAATTTGTCAGAACTTTGAGGAGGAAACCAGGCGAATCAAGACAGGACTGGACCCCACCAACTCCCCCATCAAGGATGAAGCTGCTATGAACGTGCTGCGACTGGAAGCTCGACTTGCCAGTGTCTTGGACTACGTCACCCGACTGAAAGTGGCAATGTCTCGGGTCGACAAGGAACTCTGGCCAGAGGATGTGCTTCTGAATGACCTTGAGTCACTGATGACTCGACTCAATAGCATCCCTGACCAAGTGCAGGCATGGAAGAAGTCAGTTGCACGCTATGGTGCTGATGTGGCTCTTTCACTCATCCGTTTTCACTGCAGGGGTGTCAAGGAAGAGAAGTTGAAGGCTCTCCAGGTGGCTAACACCAAGAAGCATCAGTTTCAATCTTTCATGGAGACCTTCATAGACGCGGCCACTCACATCACAGACGGTATTGACCTGGACTCCTTTGTCGAGCCAGCAAGTCCTCCTCCTGCCAAGTGAAAAACTTGATAACCTGACTTTATTAGCCTTGGTATGCCGAGTGATTATGTAATCATTAAAACTCCTTTGAGGCTGGTGCTTGAATACTTTTGCTTGTTATGTGGAAATCTGCTGGATTTATCTGAGCTTGGTCGTTTTATCTGAATGTGGTTGCTATGTTTCCACCATTCTTGATTTTTCTTGGTTTTTAGCGAACCTGGGATCGCAACTAAGTCTCCAAGTGAGAGGATTGCTCTTCACTTGGAGTCGATGTTGTACTTGTGGCGCATTTTAGAACGCGTCCGAACATTGTACTTGTGGTGCAGCTCGGAGTGCATCCGGACGTTGTACTTGTGGCGTAGTTCAAGGTGCACCTCGTTGTGTTCTTTGAAGCTTAGGAGAGTGCGGAATCACAGCCAAGCCTCCGAGTGAGAGTATTGCTCTTAACTCTGGCTATTTTTGAAACTTAGGCGAGTACGGGATCGCAGCTAAGCCCCCGAGTGAGAGATTTGCTCTTCACTCGGAGTGTTTTTGAAACTTACGCGAGTGTGGGATCGCAGCTAAGCCCCCGAATGAGAGGGTTGCTCTTCACTTGGAGTGTTTTTGAATCTTAGGCGAATGCGGGATCGCGGCTAAGCCCTCGAGTGAGAGGGTTGCTCTTCACTCAGACTATTTTTTAAACTTAGGCGAGTGCAGGATCACGGAAATCATGTCTTTGATAAACAATCTGAAAAGTACTTCTTATCATATCTCGACAATCAGAGTGTTTCACGTATATATAAAAGCGGCGGAGCAGATCCGCGTTCGAGGAGTGCGGCTCATCCTTCTTCTTGGCAATGTTTAAGAGGTGATAAGCTGCATTGTGAAGCACCTTAGTGATGATGAAGGGGCCTTCCCAGGCAGGGGAGAGCTTGTGAGGCCATTGCTGATCCACTCGGAGCACAAGGTCTCCTTCCTGAAATGCACGACCCCTAACATTTCACGTGTGGAATTGCTACGTCTTGAGCTAGCGTTGGTTTTCCCCGAAGAGGAGAGGGTGATGCAGCAAAGTGTAGCGTAAGTATTTCCCTCAGTTTTAAGAACCAAGGTATCAATCCAGTAGGAGGCTCCTCAAAAGTCCCACGCACCTACACAAACAAACTGAGAACTCGCAACCAACACAATAAAGGGGTTGCCAATCCCTTCACGATCACTTAAGAAAGTGAGATCTGATAGAGAAAGTATGATAAGATAAATATATTTTTGGTATTTTATAATATAGATGCAGAAAATAAAGATGCAAATAAAAGTAGATTGAAAGAAAATATGATAAGATATAGACCCAGGGGCCATAGGTTTCACTAGAGGCTTCTCTTGAGATAGCATAAGTATTACGGTGGGTGAACAAATTACTGTCGAGCAATTGATAGAAAAGCCAATAATTATGACGTTATCTAGGCATGATCATGTATATAGGCATCACGTCCATAACAAGTAGACCGACTTCTGCCTACATCTACTACTATCACTCCACACATCGACCGCTATCCAGCATGCATCTAGTGTATTAAGTTCATAAGAACAGAGCAACGCATTAAGCAAGATGACATGATGTAGAGGGATAAACTCATGCAATATGATATAAACCCCATCTTGTTATCCTCGATGGCAACAATACAATACGTGTCTTGCAACCCTTTCTGTCACTGGGTAAGATCACCGCAAGATTGAACCCAAAGCTAAACACTTCTCCCATGGCAAGAAAGATCAATCTAGTAGGCCAAACCAAACTGATAATTCGAAGAGACTTGTAAAGATAACTCAATCATACATAAAAGAATTCAGAGAAGATTCCAATATTATTCATAGATAAACTTGATCATAAACCCACAATTCATCGGATCTCGACAAACACACTACAAAAAGAGAGTACATCGAATAGATCTCCACAAGAGAGGGGGAGAACATTGTATTGAGATCCAAAAAGAGATAAGAAGCCATCTAGCTAATAACTATGGACTCGTAGGTCTGTGGTAAACTACTCACAACTCATCGGAGAGGCTATGGTGTTGATGTAGAAGCCCTCCATGATCGATTCCCCCTCCGGCAAAGTGCCGACCAAGTATCCAAGATGGGATCTCGCGGATACAGAAGGTTACGGCAGTGGAAATTGTGTTTCGTGGTGCTCCTGGATGTTTTCGGGGTCCGTGGATATATATAGGAGAAAGAAGTACGTCGGCGGACGCCCGAGGGGCCCACGAGACAGGGGGCGCGCCCCTAGGGGGGCGCCCTCCTATCTCGTGGGTCCCTTGGAGGTTTCTTGACTTGCACTCCAGGCTCTCCGGATCAGATTTGTTCCAAAAATAACGCTCCCGAAGGTTTCATTCCGTTTGGACTCCGTTTGATATTCCTTTTCTCCGAAATACTGAAATAGGCAAAAAAAACAGCAATATGGGCTAGGACTCCGGTTAGTAGGTTAGTCCCAAAAATGATATAAATGTGTAGAATAAAGCCCATAAACATCCAAAAGGGGTAATATAATAGCATGGAACAATCAAAAATTATAGATATGTTGGAGACGTATCAGGAATCGATGAAGATTTTGCTGATAGATGGTCGACTAGATCAAAGTCATCTCTCTCTCCTCTGCTAGAAGATCAACATCATCTTGACATGCTTGTTCGGCTTCAGCTTCTGAGAAGAGTTCCACTTGGGGCGCATTGTGGAGCAAGTCACTTGGAAGCACTGCTTCAGCTCCATATACCATGAAGAAAGGAGTTCGACCATTTGATCGGTTGGGAGTTGTCCTCAAACCCCACAAAATGGAAGGCAACTCAGTCACCCAAGCGCCCGCTGCATGCTTGAGGTCGCGCATCAAGCGGGGTTTTATCCCTTGTAGGATCAAACCATTTGCTCTTTCGGCTTGCCCATTTGACTACGGGTGCGCAACGTATTTGTGTCGACCCGAGTACCTTGGGAAGTACAGAAAGCTCTGAATTCATCGAAATCAAAGTTTGAACCATTATCTATGACGATGTTGTGCGGAACTCCATATCTGAATATTAACTCTCCAATGAAAGTTATGGTTGTGCTTGAGTCGAGGTTCTTGATGGGTTTGGCTTCAATCCACTTAGGGAACTTGTCGACTGCCATGAGCAGATGGCTGAAGCCGCTTCTACTAGTCCTCAAGGGCCCAACCATGTCGAGTCCCCAAACAGAAAATGGATAGACGAGTGGAATAGTCTTCAAGGCCGATGCAGGCTTGTGGGACATGTTCGTGTAAAACTGGCAAACTTCGCACTTATCAACTATCTCTTTAGCCATTTCATTTGCCTGCGGCCAGTATAATCCTGCTCGGTATGCTTTGGACACGATGGTCCGTGAGGACGCATTGTGACCATAGGTCCCCGAGTGAATCTCATTTAGGATCAGTCGACCCTCTTCTGGAGTGATGCACCACTGAGCTACGCCAGTTGCACTTTCTCTAAAAAGCTGATCACCTATAACTGTGAAGGCTTTGGATCTGTGAACAATCTGATGAGACTCATCTTCATCCTCTGGGAACTCCCGCCTGAGTAGGTGATAACCCACAAGTATAGGGGATCACAATAGTTTTCGAGGGTAGAGTATTCAACCCAAATATATTGATTCGACACAAGGGGAGCCAAAGAATATTCTCAAGTATTAGCAGTTGAGTTGTCAATTGAACCACACCTGGATAACTTAGTATCTGCAGCAAAGTATTTAGTAGCAAAATAATATGATAGTAATGGTAACAGTAGCAAAAGTAAAGATAGCAGTTTTGTAGTGATTGTAACAGAAGCAATGAAAAGTAAATAAGCAAAGCACAATATGTGAAAAGATCGTAGGCATTGGATCAATGATGGATAATTATGTCGGATGTGATTCCTCATGTAATAGTTATAACATAGGGTGACACAGAACTAGCTCCAATTCATCAATGTAATGTAGGCATGTATTTCGAATATAGTCATTCGTGCTTATGGAAAAGAACTTGCATGACATCTTTTGTCCTACCCTCCCGTGGCAGCGGGGTCCAGTGGAAACTAAGGGATATTAAGGCCTCCTTTTAATAGAGTACTAGACCAAAGCATTAACACAAAGTAATTACATGAACTCCTCAAACTATGGTCATCACCGAGAAGTATCCCGATTATTGTCACTTCGGGGTTGTCGGATCATAACACATAATAGGTGACTATAGACTTGCAAGATAGGATCAAGAACTCACATATATTCATGAAAACATAATAGGTTCAGATCTGAAATCATGGCACTCGGGCCCTAGTGGCAAGCATTAAGCATAGCAAAGTCATAGCAACATCAATCTCAGAACATAGTGGATACTAGGGACCAAACCCTAACAAAACTAACTTGATTACATGGTAAATCTCATCCAACCCATCACCGTCCAGCAAGCCTATGATGGAATTACTCACGCACGGCGGTGAGCATCATAAAATTGGTGATGGAGGATGGTTGATGATGACAATGGCGATGAATCCCCCTCTCTAGAGCCCCGAACGGACTCCAAATCGGCCCTCCCGAGAGAGATTAGGGCTTGGCGACGGCTCCATGTCGTAAAACGCGATGGAACTTTCTCTCTGATTTTTTTCTCCGTGAAACGGAATATATGGAGTTGGAGTTGAGGTCGGTGGAGCATCAGGGGGCCCACGAGATAGGGGGTGTGCCTAGGGGGAGGGGCGCTCCCCCCATCCTCGTGGACAGGGTGTGGGCCCCCTGGCCTTGATTCTTTTGCCAGTATTTTTTATATTTTCCAAAAGTTATCTCTGTGGATTTTCAGGTTATTCCGAGAACTTTTGTTTTCTGCACAATAGACAACACCATGGCAGTTCTTCTGAAACAGCGTCAGTCCGGTTTAGTTTCATTCAAATCAAGCAAGTTAGATTCCAAAACAAGGGCAAAAGTGTTTGGAAAAGTAGATACGTTGGAGACATATCAACTCCCCCAAGCTTAAAACTTTGCTTGTCCTCAAGCAATTCAGTTGATAAACTGAAAGTGATAAAGAAAAACTTCTACAAACTCTGTTTGCTCTTGTTGTTGTAAATATGTAAAGCCAGCATTCAAGTTTTCAGCAGAGATCATGAACTAACCATATTCACAATAACACTTAGGTCTCATATTTACTCATATCAATGGCATAATCAACTAGCGAGCAATAATAATAAATCTCAGATGACTACACTTTCTCAAAACAATCATAATATGATATAACAAGATGGTATCTTGCTAGCCCTTTCCGAGACCGCAAAACATAAATGCAGAGCACCTTTAAAGATCAAGGACTGACTAAACATTTTAATTCATGGTAAAATAGATCCAGTTAAGTCATACCCCAATATAAACTAATAGTAATGAATGCAAATGACAGTGTGCTCTCCAGTGGGTGCTTCTTAATAAGAAGGTGATGACTCAACATAAAAGTAAATAGACAGGCCCTTCGCAGAGGGAAGCGGGGATTTGTAGAGGTGCCAGAGCTCGATTTTGAAATAGAGATGAATAGATTTTGAGCGGTATACTTTCACTGTCAACGCAACAACTATGAGATCTCGATATCTTCCATGCTACATACATTATAGTCGGCTCCCAAATAGAATGGTAAAGTTTATACTCCCCCACCACCAACAAGCATCAATCCATGGCTTGCTCGAAACAACGAGTGCCTCCAACTAGCAACAACCCTGGGGGAGTTTTGTTTAATTATTTCAATTTGCTTTGCTCATTTTGATCATGGGACTGGGCATCCTAGTTACCAGCCATTTTCTCATGAATGAGGAGCGGAGTCCACTCCTCTTGAGAATAACCCACCTAGCATGGAAGATACATACGACCCTAGTTGAAATATGAGCTACTCGAGCATACAAAACAGAATTTCATTTAAAGGTTTGGAGTTTGGCACATACAAATTTACTTGGAACGGCAAGTAGATACCGCATATAGGAAGGTGTGGTGGGCCTATATGGAATAACTTTGGGGTTTATGGAGTTTGGATGCACAAGCAGTATTCCCGCTTAGTACAGGTGAAGGCTAGCAAAAGACTAGCAAGCGACCAACTGAGAGGGCGACAACAGTCATGAACATGCATTAAAATTAATCTACATTGAGTGCACGCATGAGTAGGATATACTCCACCATGAACATAAATATCGTGAAGGCTATGTTGACTTTGTTTCAACTACATGTGTGAACATGTGCCAAGTCAAGTCACTCGAATCATTCAAAGGAGGATACCACCCTATCATACCACATCACAACCATTTTAATAGCATGTTGGCACGCAAGGTAAACCATTATAAGCTCCTAGCTAATTAAGCATGGCATAAGCAACTATAATCACTAATTGTCATTGCAAACATGTTTATTCATAATAGGCTGAATCAGGAGCGATGAACTCATCATATTTACAAAAACAAGAGAGGTCAAGTTCATACCAGCTTCTCTCATCTCAATCAGTTCATCATATATCGTCATTATTGCCTTCCACTTGCACGACCGAACGGTGTGTATAATAATAATAGTGCACGTGCATTGGACTAAGCTGGAATCTGCAAGCATTCAATTCAAGAGAGAAGACAAGGTAATATGGGCTCTAAATTAAATCAACAATCATGCATCTGAGAGCCACTTAGCATTTTCAATATGGTCTTCTACTCTTGACCCCCAAAGCAAAGAAAAGAAATAAAACTATTTACATGCGAAAGCTCCCAACAAGTAAAAGAAGAACGAGAAATATTTTTGGGTTTTCATTTTAATTACTACTACAAGCATGAAAAGTAAACTAACTAATTTTTGGGGTTTTCTTAAGGTTTATTAAACACACAAGAAGAAAGCTAGATAAATAAATTAAACTAGCATGGATAATACAATGAAAGAGTATGAGCATCGACAACTAGAATAGTGTGTGAACATGAATGTAAAGTCGGTGAGAAATACGTACTCCCCCAAGCTTAGGCTTTTGGCCTAAGTTGGTCTAATGCCAAGGATCATGGCTACTCTCACTGGTGTGCTGAGGAGTGTCATCGTACTGCCACTGGCTGGCAATCTCCTCCGGATCCCACTGATAACAGGATGGACGACAAGGGTCCAGTGGTGGTTCCGTGAAACACCCACGATGCGGCTATATCTCCCACGTGTCGAAGCACGACTTAGAGGCATAACCGCATAGTAGTTTTGTCGCAAGAAGGGTCATCTTCACACAATCCCATGTAATGAACAAGAATCGGATAAAGAGAGTTGGCTTACAATCGCCACTTCACACAATACATAATTTAAGATCATACATCATTCACATACACTCATAGACCGGCTACGGTCAAATTCAAATGAAAAGAAGACAACCCCAAATGCTAGATCCCCGATCGCCTTGACTGGGCTCCTCTACTGATCATCTAGAAACGATACATAGTAACGACCAAGGGCCTCATCAAATTCCCACTTCAGCTCAGTTGCGCCATCTGCGCCAGTATCCTCGGCACCTGCATCTGTTTTGGTAGAATCTGTGAGCCACGGGGACTCAGCAATCTCACACCCGCTAGATCAAGACTATTTAAGCTCATAGGTAGGAAAGGTGTAATATGGTGGAGCTGCGGCAAGCACTAAGCAAAATATGGTGGCTAACATACGCAAGTGAGAGCGAGAAGAGAAGCAACGCGTCGGTCGAGAAGCTAGAAGCGATCAAGAAGTGATCCTGAAACTACTTACGTCAAGCATAACACAAACCGTGTTCACTTCCCGGACTCCGCCGAGAAGAGACCATCACGGCTACACACTCGGTTGATGCATTTTAAAGAGGTCAAGTGTCAAGTTATCTACAACCGGACATTAACAAATTCCCATCTGCCTCATAACCGTGGGCACGGATTTCGAAAGATTATATACCCTGCAGGGGTGTCCCAACTTAGCCCATCACAAGCTCTCATGGTCAACGAAGGAATAGACCTTCTCCCGGGAAGACCCGATCAGTCTCGGAATCCCGGTTCGCAAAACATTTCGACAATGGTAAAACAAGTCCAGCAAGACCACCCGACTGTGCCGACAAATCCTGATAGGAGCTGCACATATCTCGTTCTCAAGGCACAAACGGATGAGCAGTCCGTACAACTAAAACCAGCCCTCAAGTTTCCCCGAGGTGGCGCTGCAAAGGGCTCTAGTTTGGACCAACACTCAGAGGAGCACTGGCCCGGGGGGGGGGGGGGGGGGTAATAAAGATGACCCTTGGGCTTGCGAAAACCCAAGGGAAAGGGCTTAGGTGGGAAATGGTAAAACCAAAGTTGGGCCTTGCTGGAGGAGTTTTATTCAAAGCGAACTGTTAAGGGGGTCCCATAGATCACCCAACCGTGTAAGGAACGCAAAATCAAGGAACATAACACCGGTATACGGAACTAGGGTGGCAAGAGTGGAACAAGTCACTAGGCATAAGGCCGAGCCTTCCACCCTTTACCAAATATATAAGGTGCATTAATTTAAACAGGAGATATTGTGATATCCCAAAGTAACAATGTTCCGACCAGGAACAAACTTCACCTTCACCTGCAACTAACAATGCTATAAGAGGGGCTGAGCAGAAGCGGTGACATAGCCAATCAACGGTTGCTAGGACAGGTTGGTTAGAGGTTTAACATGGCAATAGGGAGGCATGGTAAGCAAAGGCAGGTAGAGCTAAGAAAGCGATAGAGCGAGTACTAGGAAGCAAAGATAGTAATGATTTCGAAGGTATGATCATCTTGCCTGCAAGGTTCTTAGAGTTGTCGAAGGCTGGATCCTCGTAAGCGTACTTAACAGGTTCCTCGTAAGCGTTCTCGTCTCCCGGCTCTACCCAAAGCAAGAACACAAGCAAAGGAACCACAATAAATCACGGTGAAATGCACAAGCAACATGATGCAATACATGTCATGCTTTGCGAGATGTGATATGCAAAGCATATGCGTGCTTCGGAAGGAAAGATGAAGAACAAGGCATCAACTTGGCAACCCAAGTATGCCGCTGGAAAGATGAGATGATTTTGGTTGGAAACGATATAGAGATCACCGGATTCGGGTGCACGGTTTGCAAATGACAAGCACGACAAGATATGATGCAAACAACAACATGGCCACTTGGATGCAAAGTATGAGCAAGCTATAGCACCCAAACATATGAACAGAATGCATAGCAGAAACAGATTAATCATGGCACCTCTACAGGCTTGATCAACTCACTACCAGGCATGTCATGGCATGGATCAAGTACTAGCATGAAGTAGGCATGAAAATGAAGCTACTTATGTGCAAAACAAACAACTAGCATATTTGCATGAACAAGCACATAAGAGACAAAACAACAATATGAAGTGAGATGGCATGATTATGAACTTGCTCAAATGCAGAAACTAATGTGACCAATGGATTGGTGGGATTTTTCTACCCCAAAAACATATATAACATGTTAGGGTTGCTGTAGAAAAATCATCACAAATGCACAAAGATACAACCTGCCCTAAATGGTAACCTCAGCATATGCCAAAACTGGCATATTCCGAAATGGAATAAAACAGAAAACCTGCGGGGAAAGCTAGGTGCACCCAAGCTGTACCCAGCCATTAGACTGACTGGTAGGGCCGTGGGCCACGTGGCTGGATGTGAGTATGACTAGTGGGGCCGAGGCGTCAGAGACTCATGGAAGAATAAAACCACCAAAAAACAGTGGAGAGCCTGGGATTCGAACCCAGTTCTCCTGGTTGGAATCGCGGGTGTGCTACCAATTGGGCTAGGACAGGGTTGCTGGTTTGGTAGGGGCTCGGCTTCTCTTGAGGCAACCTGAAGCGGGGACGGGTCCCTTCCCATCTGCAGCAGAGAAGTTGCCGGCAGTGCCTGCGAGCAACGGCGATGACCACCGGAGCCAAGGGGTACCGGCGGGGGTGCGGGATAGGCCAGGGAGTGCGGGTGCAGCGGCGCAGGTGTGGGAACGTGCGTGCTTGTGGAGCAGCTGCAGGAGTTGGCATGCGGGGTACTCGAGCTCGAGCATCTGCTCGACTCGGGCTACGACGAGCACGACGGGCAGGGGGAAGCAGCAGGGTGCGGCGCGGGCATGTGCGAGAGAGTGCGCGCATGGGTGCAGCAAGGCATGGAGGAGCTCGGCTAGGAGGATCCGGAGCAGGAGGTGCACACGGGCTGTCTCTGAACTACCGAACTGAAGAAAACTTCAGAACTCGCCTCGGTGCGCCAGGAACACGACGACGGCGAGATCTTGGCCGCTCCTACGGAGACCGATCGACGAAACGAAAAGAGCAGGGGGAAGGATGGGTATACCTAGTATACCTATGACAAGGAGGTGAGGCCGGTGGCGCAGCAGATCGACGGCGGGGAGGCGAAGATCTCCGGTGGACTTTCTGTCCGAGAAGGAGATGACGTAGAGGACGAACAGGACGTCGGGGAAGTAGCCGGACTTGACGATCCTAGGCGAGGAAGAGGACAAAGGGGACATAGTCGACGTCGTGGAGGAAGACGGATGACGTTGGCGAGGCGGAGGTGGCCGGAGTGCACGCCGGCAACGGCTATCCTGAGCTCGAGCTGACACTCGGTCGGTTCATGGTGGGCAGGGCGACGGCGAGGCGCGGCTTGGCTTACCTGGCGGCGGCGAGGGAAGGAGAGGAGGGGGATCGGTTGAGGGGAGACCCTAGGGCACCGGGGACAACTTTATAGGGGTCTGTGGACCTTCTCCGACCGTCAAATCAACGAGGTTGTCGACGTGTCTCCTCTAGATGTCCTGCCGTATAGGAGGACGAAGCAACTGACGCTTGCAGGCTAAAGGGCTGCGGGAGGCCTGCTGGGCCGCGCGGGTGGACTGCGCTACTGGGCTGCGCTGCTGCTGGTGCTCCCTCTCTCCCTCTGACTCTTTCCCATTCTTTCGAACAGAAATAAAAGAGCGAAAAGCACAGAAGGATTGGGGGGGGTTCTGAGAGATATGAAAATATCCTCAGGATTCTGGAATTATTCTCAATTTGATAAAATTGAGTTGGGTATTTTTTTAGAGGTAGAAAAAACAACAAGTTTGAATATAGTTCAAACTTGGAGCATTTTTTAACCTAACCAACACAACTTCAAATGAGCTGCAATTTGGCAGAGAGGCTAGGTACATAGTGTTAGAATATTGGGGAAAATGAACATTTATGGTGGAGGTAAAATGGCACTCGCAAAGAATGGAAGGAAAAGGGGAGGAAGGAGAAGTGATGGTGCCATGGTTGAAAAGGGGGGGACAAGGTCATGCCCATGATGCTCATGGCAACAACATGAATGACAAAATGCAACATGAGATGGCATGAGATGAAAATGCACTATATGATGATGACAAGAAGCACAAATGCAATATGGCTAAAAGGAATATGATAATGAAAAGAATAAAACCACACAACCAAACAAGAAGAGGCCAAACATGATAAAACCCACAAGAATTGGATGAGGCCAAGTTGATATATTGCCAAATTGGGACATGATACATCTGGGGTGTTACATTCCGGCTCAGGCCCTGGAGCTGATATCTGGCCTCGATGCATGTACACAGCCTTTGGCAAGACAAGGTACTGACCTGCCGTTAAATCAAACAAATAAGGTGCAGGCAGGGTAATAATCTCATTGTGTTTCTTATTAAATCTTAGGTTATACAGAAGCATCTTATCATCGTTGTCAACAATAAACTCATGCGCTACCATGCTCCTGTAATCTAAAAAGGTAAAAGCAGCAATGTCTCCTCTTTCTCATCATGCCTAATAGGTATCTCGAAATGTTTAGCAAGGCGTGCAGCATAGATACCTCCAAAGATGGGGCCCTTTGTACGGTTCAAACTTAACCGTTTAGCAATAACGGCACCCATACTAAAAGTGTTATCACTGAATAAGGCATGGAACAAAATAATAATATCAGGAACACTGAGGTTTCCACTATTTCCACGACCAATTAAGCATCGGCTAGCAAATATGGCAAAGTAGCGTAAAATAGGAAAATGTATGCTAGTGATCCTTGCATCGGAATCCTTCCTCGGTTCCCCTACAGTAATAGTATCAATAAAACCATCCACATCTTTATGATGTGGTTCATCTAAGCTGCCCTCAAAGGGTATTCTACAAACCGCGCAAAAATTACGTAATGACATTTCCTTAGCCTCATCATATAAATGAAAAGAAACTGAAGGAGGTGAATTCTTAGGATAATAGTAAAAGTTTTGCACGAAAGTATTGGTAAGTAAGAGATACTGTTCGATCCAGTCGTGGAGGAAGTCGGTGAGGCCCGCATTTTCAGCCAAAGAATAAAAGTCTTCATAAATCCCGGCTGCTCTCAAGAAATTATCACAAGGCCAGGTCAAAAAAAATTATCACAAGGCCATTCACACGGCCATACTTCCGCTATGCGAGGAAGATTATACTTGGCCTTTTCTTTCTCCTAAGCATGTTTATCCTTGGAGCTTTGGCTATAGGAGCCCCTCAAGAACAACCTCTTCTTCTTTTTCTGAAAATTTCTGAAATTTTTAGTAGCTTCAAAATAAAAGTGAATCAAACTAAACAAGATTGATAGCAACTACTCCCACAAGTGCCTAGAGCCTATATCATGCATTAGAATTACCTGGGACCTCATAAATTTAACATGCAAGCTCAAGAACAGGTTCAACTATGCAGCAAAAATTTGCAATGAATAAAGCACTAGAACAAAAACTAATTGGACCAATGGAGGAGTCACGTACCAAGAAACAATCTCCCAAAGCTGTTTTGTGAATGGAGCTTTGAGCAAGGAGATCGAAAATCACAGCAAAATGAGATAGAACTCGTGCTTGAGCTGGATGGGGATTTTTTTGGGAGGAAGATGGAGTGTGTGGGTGCAGGAATAAGTGGAGGGGGGCCACGGTGGGCCCACGAGACAAGGGGGGCACGCCCAGGGGGAGTGGGCGATCCCTGGACCCTCGTGGCCAGGTGCTTGCCCCCCTGTTGTGTTCTCAGTGCGTAAAATCTTCAAATATTCCATAAAAATCATACTAAATTTGCAGGGACTTTGGAGCACTTTTATTTTCGGGATATTTTTTATTGCATTGATAATTCACAAAACAGACAGATAATACTATTTTTGCTTTATTTATTCTAAATAAAATAAAGTAAAAAGAAGGTACAGAAGGTTGTACCTTCTAGTTTCATCCATCTCATGATCATCAAAATGAATCCACTAACAAGGTTGATCAAGTCTTGTTAACAAACTCATTCCAAATAACATGAAACCGGAGAAATTTCGAATAACACTAGGTTACCTCAACGGGGATATGAACATCCCCAACAATAAGAATATCATACTTTTTCTTGACAGTAGGAAGAGGAAATTCAAAACCTCCAATAATAATAGTTGGACTTTTTCCAATAGAATTGATGCTATGAACTTGAGGTTGTTTCCTCGAAAAGTGTACCATATGCTCATTACGATTAACATGAAAAGTGACATTGCCTTTGTTGCAATCAATAACAGCCCTTGCAGTATTCAAAAAGGGTCTACCAAGGATAATCGACATACTATCGTCCTCGGGAATGTCAAGAATAACAAAGTCCGTTAAGATGGTGACATTTGCAACCACAACAGGCACATCCTCACAAATACCGACAGGTATAGCAGTTGATTTATCGGCCATTTGCAAAGATATTTCAGTAGGTGTCAACTTATTCAATTCAAGTCTACGATATAAAGAGAGAGGCATAACACTAACACCGGCTCCAAGATCACATAAAGCAGTTTTAACATAATTTCTTTTAATGGAGCATGGTATAGTTGGTACCCCTGGATCTCCAAGTTTCTTTGGTATTCCACCCTTAAAAGTATAATTAGCAAGCATGGTGGAAATTTCAGCTTGCGGTATCTTTCTTTTATTTGTAATGATATCCTCCATATATTTAGCATAAGGATTTACTTTAAGCATATCAGTTAAGCGCATACATAAGAAGATATGTCTAATCATTTCAGCAAAGCGCTCAAAATCCTCATCATCCTTTGTCTTGGATGGTTTAGGAGGAAAAGGCATGGGTTTCTGAACCCATGGTTCTCTTTCTTTACCGTGCTTCCTAGCAACAAAATCTCTCTTATCATAACTTTGATTCTTTGATTGTGGGTTATCAAGATCAACAACAGGTTCAATCTCTACTTCATTATTATTGCTAGGTTGAGCATCAACATGAACATTATCATTAAAATTATCACTAGGTTCATGTTCTTCACCTGACTGTGTTTCAACATCAAAAAGAGAAATATCATTGGGATTCTTAGGTGTGTCTATAATAGGTTCACTAGAAGCATGCAAAGTCCTATCATTTTAATTTTTCTTCTTTTTAGAAGGACTAGGTGCATCTACATTATTTCTCTGAGAATCTCGCTCAATTCTCTTAGGGTGGCCTTGAGGATACAAAGGTTCCTGAGTCATTCTACCAGTTCTATTAGCCACTCTAACAGCAAAAACATGTTTATTATTTAATTCATCGAGCAAATCATTTTGAGCTTTAAGTACTTGTTCAGCTTGAGTGGTAACCATAGAAGCATATTTGCTAATGAGTTTAAGTTCACCTTTAACTCTAGCCATATAATCACTCAAGCGGTCTATCATGAAAGCATTACTCTTTAGTTCTCTACCAACATAAGCACTAAAACTTTCTTGCCTAGCCATAAAGTCATCAAATTCATCTAAACATTGGCTATGTAATTTAATAGACGGGATTTCAACTTTATCATATCTATAGAGAGAATTTACCTTTACAACCTGTGTCGGGTTATCAAGACAATGTGTTTGTTCAACAGGCGGTATATTAAGACCATGTATTTCTTCAATAGGAGGTAAATTCTTAACATCTTCAGCTTTAATACCTTTTTCTTTCATTGATTTCTTTGCCTCTTGCATATCTTCAGGACTGAGAAATAGAACACCCCCCTTCTTAGGAGTTGGTTTAAGAATAGGTTCAGGAGTTGGGTCTATTTGCTCAGGAATTGGCTCAGGAAGAGTCCAATTATTTTTGTTAGTCAACATATTATTCAATTGTAATTCAGCTTGGTCGACTATTCTTTCCCTAAAAACACAACCAACACAACTATCCAAGTAGTCCTTGGAAGCATCGGTTAGTCCATTATAAAAGATATCAAGTATTTCATTTTTCTTAAGAGGATGATCAGGCAAAGTAATAAGTAATTGGAGAAGCCTCCCCCAAGCTTGTGGGAGACTCTCTTTTTTGATTTGCACAAAATTATATATTTCCCGCAAGGTAGCTTTTTTCTTATGAGCAGGGAAATATTTAGCAGAGAAGTAATAAATCATATCCTGGGGACTACGCACACAACCAGGATCAGGAGAATTAAACCAAGTTTTAGCATCACCCTTTAATGAGAATGGAAATATCTTAAGGATATAATAATAGAAAGACTTCTAATCATTAGTAAATAGGGTGGCTATATCATTCAACTTCGTAAGATGTGCCACAACAGTTTCAGATTCATTGCCATAAAAAGGATCAGATTCAACCAAAGTAATTATCTCAGGATCAACAGACAATTCATAATCCTTATCAGTAACAAAGATAGGTGAAGTAGCAAAAGTAGGGTCATATTTAATTCTAGAATTCAGAGTTTTCTGTTTAAGTTTAGCTAGTAACTTCTTAAGATCAGATCTATCATTGCAAGCAAAAAGATCTCTAGCAGTTTCTTCATCCATAACATAACCCTCAGGAACAACAGGCAATTCATACTTAGGCGTAGAACCTTCATCATCACTATCATCAATAATTTCATCTTTAATAATTTCATTTTCTCTAACCCTAGCAAGTTGTTCATCAAGATATTCACCTAATGGCACAGTAGTATCAAACATAGAAGTACTTTCATCATAAGTATCATGCATAGCAGACGTGGCATCATCAATAACATGTGACATATCAAAATTTATAGCAGTAGCAGGTTTAGGTGTCGCAAGCTTACTCATAACAGAAGGAGAATCTAGTGCAGAGCTAGATGGCAGTTCCTTACCTCCCCTCGTAGTTGAGGGGAAAATCTTAGTTCTTGCGTCTTTCAAGTTCTTCATAGTGATCAGCAGATATAAATCCCAAGTGACCCAAAGAATAGAGCTATGCTCCCCGGCAATGGCGCCAGAAAATATTCTTGATAACCCACAAGTATAGGGGATCGCAACAGTTTTTGACGGTAGAGTATTCAACCCAAATTTATTGATTTGACACAAGGGGAGCCAAAGAATATTCTCAAGTATTAGCAGTTGAGTTGTCAATTCAACCACACCTGGATAACTTAGTATCTGCAGCAAAGTATATAGTAGCAAAGTAGTATGATAGTAATGGTAATGGTGGCAAAAGTAAAGATAGCAGTATTGTAGTGATTGTAATAGTAGCAACGGAAAAGTAAATAAGCAAAGCACAATATGTGAAAAGCTCGTAGGCATTGAATTAGTGATGGATAATTATGTTGGATGTGATTCCTCATGTAATAGTTATAACATAGGGTGACACAGAACTAGCTCCAATTCATCAATGTAATGTAGGCATGTATTCCGAATATAGTCATACATGCTTATGGAAAAGAACTTGCATGACATATTTTGTCCTACCCTCCTGTGGCAGCGGGGTCCTAGTGGAAACTAATGGATATTAAGGCCTCCTTTTAATAGAGTACCAGACCAAAGCATTAAAACATAGTGAATAAATGAACTCCTCAAACTACGGTCATCACCGAGAAGTATCTTGATTATTGTCACTTCGGGGTTGTCGGATCATAACACATAATAGGTGACTATAGACTTGCAAGATAGGATCTAGAATACACATATATTCATGAAAAGATAATATGTTCAGATCTGAAATCATGGCACTCGGGCCCTAGTGACAAGCATTAAGCATAGCAAATTCATAGCAACATCAATCTCAGAACATAGTGGATACTAGGGATCAAACCCTAACAAAACTAACTTGATTACATGGTAAATCTCATCCAACACATCACCGCCCAGCAAGCCTACGATGGAATTACTCACACACGGCGGTGAGCATCATGAAATTGGTGATGGAGGATGGTTGATGATGACGATGGCAATGAATCCCCCTCTCCGGAGCGCCGAACGGACTCCAGATCAGCCCTCCCGAGAGAGATAAGGGCTTGGCAGTGGCTCCGTGTCATAAAACACGATGGAACTTTCTCTCTGATTTTTTTCTCCGTGAAACGGAATATATGGAGTTGGAGTTGAGGTCGGTGGGGCATCAAGGGGCCCACGAGACAGGGGGGCGCGCCCAGGGGGAGGGGGCGCGCCCCCACCCTCGTGGACAGGGTGTGGGCCCCCTGTACTTGATTCTTTTGCTAGTATTTTTTATATTTTCCAAAACTTATCTCCACGGATTTTTAGGTCATTCCGAGAACTTTTGTTTTCTGCACAATAAACAACACCATGGTAGTTCTGCTGAAAATAGCGTCAGTCCGGGTTAGTTTCATTCAAAGCATGCAAGTTAGAGTCCAAAACAAGGGCAAAAGTGTTTGGAAAAGTAGATACGTTGGAGACGTATTAGTAGGTATGCATTGTACGGCACTGTCCAGTCGTGGATGATCACCAAAACCTCCATGATTAGGTCAACAACTTCTGGGACTTCAACTTCAGCCGGATTAGTCAAACTTACCGGTTGTGGTGGTGATATGTCTCCAACGTATCTATAATTTTTGATTGTTCCATGCTATTATATTACCCGTTTTGGATGTTTATGGGCTTTATTTTACACATTTATATCATTTTTGGGACTAACCTACTAATCGGAGGCCCAACCCATATTGCTGTTTTTTTGCCTATTTCAGTATTTCGTAGAAAAAGAATATCAAACGGAGTCCAAACGGAATGAAACCTTCGGGGGCGTGATTTTTGGAACAGAGGACTTGGAGTGCAAGCCAAGAAGCATCCGAGGCGGCCACGAGGGTGGAGGGCGCGCCCACCCCTATAGGGCGCGCCCCCCTGTCTCGTGGGACCCTGGGGCGGTCACCGACGTAGTTCTTCCTCCTATATATACCCACGTACCCCGAAAACATCTAGGGAGCCACCGAAACACAATTTCCACCGCCGTAACCTTCTGTATCTACGAGATCCCATCTTGGAGCCTTCGTCGGTGCTCCGTCGGAGGGGGAATCAACCACAGAGGGCTTCTACATCAACACCATAGCCCCTCCGATGAGTTGTGAGTAGTTTACCACAGACCTTTGGGTCCATAGTTATTAGCTAGATGTCTTCTTCTCTCTTTTTGGATCTCAATACCATGTTCTCCCCCTCTGTTGTGGAGATCTATTTGATGTAACTCTTTTTGCGGTGTGTTTGTCGAGATTCGATGAATTGTGGGTTAATTATCAAGTTTATCTATGAGAAATATTTGAATCTCCTCTGAATTCTTTTACGTATGATTGAGTTATATTTGCAAGTCTCTTCGAATTATCAGTTTGGTTTGGCCTACTAGATTGATCTTTCTTGCAATGGGAGAAGTGTTTAGCTTTGGGTTCAATCTTGCAGTGTCCTTTCCTAGTGATAGAAGGGGCAACAAGGCATGTATTGTATTGTTACCATCGAGGATAAAAAGATGGGGTTTATATCATATTGCATGAGTTTATCCCTCTACATCATGTCATCTTTCTTAATGCGTTACTCTGTTCTTATGAACTTAATACTCTAGATGCATGCTGGATAGCGGTCGATGTGTGGAGTAATAGTAGTACATGCAGGCAGGAGTCAGTCTACTTGTTGCGGACGTGATGCCTATATACATGATCATGCCTAGATAATCTCATAAGTATTCGCTTTTCTATCAATTGCTCGACAGTAATTTGTGCACCCACCATAAGACTTATGCTCTCTTGAGAGAAGCCACTAGTGAAACCTATGGCCCTCGGGTCTATCTTTTATCATATAAGCTTTCAATCTACTTTTATTTGCATCTTTACTTTTCTAATCTATATTATAAAATACCAAAAATATATTTATCTTATCATACTATCTCTATCAGATCTCACTTTCGCAAGTGGCCATGAAGGGATTGACAACCCCGTTATCGCGTTGGTTGCGTGTTCTTTGTTTGTTTGTGTATGTGCGTGGGACTTTTGAGGAGCCTCCTACTGGATCGATACCTTGGTTCTCAAAAACTGAGGGAAATACTTACGCTACTATTGCTGCATTACCCTTTCCTCTTCAAGGAAAACCAACGCAAGCTCAAGACGTAGCAAGAAGGATTTCTGGCGCCGTTGCCGGGGAGGTCTTCGCTCAAGTCAAGACATACCAAGTACCCATCACAAACTCATCTCCCTCGCATTTACATTATTCGCCATTTGCCTCTCATTTTACTCTCCCCCACTTCACCCTTGTCGTTTTATTCGCCCTCTCTTTCCCAATCTTCTCCTCTCTTTTTTGCTTGCCTTTTTCTGTTTGCTTGTGTGTTGGATTACTTGTTGCCATGGCGCAAGATAATACCAAATTGTGTGATTTCTCCAATACCAATAATAATGATTTCCTTAGTACTCCGATTGCTCCTCTTAATGATGTTGAGTCTTGTGAAATCAATACTACTTTGCTGAATCTTGTTATGAAACATCAATTCGCCGGCCTTCCTAGTGAAGATGCCGCTACCCATCTAAACAACGTTGTTGATTTGTGTGATATGCTAAAGAAGAAAGATACGGACAATGATATTGTTAAATTTAAGTTATTTCTGTTTTCACTTAGAGATCATGCTAAAGTTTGGTTTTCGTCTTTGCCTAAGAATAGTATTGATTCTTGGAACAAGTGCAAAGATGCTTTTATCTCTAAATATTTTCCTTCCGCTAAGATCATCACTCTTAGGAACGATATTATGAATTTTAAACAACTTGATCATGAGCATGTTGCCCAATCTTGGGAAAAGAATGAAATTGATGATTCACAATTGCCCTACTCATGGTTTGAATTTATGGATGATCATACAATTTTTTTATGTTGGATTAAACTTTGCTTCTAGAAATCTTTTAGACTCGGCCGCGGGAGGCACGTTTATGGAAATCACTTTAGGAGATGCTATAAAACTTCTTGATAATATTATGGCTAATTATTCTCAATGGCACACCGAAAGATCTACTAGTAAAAAAGTGCATGCTATAGAAGAAATTAATGTTTTAAGTGGAAAGATGGATGAACTTATGAGATTGTTTGCTACGAAGAATGCTTCTATTGATCCCAATGATATGCCTTTATCTACCTTGATTGAGAATAATAATGAATCTATGGATGTAAATTTTGTTGGTAGGAATAATTTTGGAAACAATGCTTATAGAGGAAACTTTAATCCTAGACCGTTCCCTAGTAATTCCTCTAATAATTATGGAAATTCCTACAACAATTCTTATAGTAATTTTAATAAATTGCCCTCTGATTTTTAGAATAGTGTGAAAGAATTTATGATATCTCAAAAGAATTTTAGTGCGTTGCTTGAAGAAAAATTGCTCAAAGTTGATGATTTGGCTAGGAACGTTGATAGACTTTCGCTTGATGTTGATTCTCTTAAACTTAGATCTACTCCTCCCAAGCATGATATCAATAAGTCTCTCAAAGCAATGAGAAGTTCCATTGACGAGTGCAAAGAAAGAGCCGCTAGATTGTGTGCTAAGAATGATTGCTTTATAATGGTCTTTGTTTTGCAATATGAATCTTAATAATAATGGGACTGGAGATGAGTCAACTTTAGTTAGAAGGCGTCCCAATAATTCGGAGTTTTTAGATCTTGATGCTAAATTTGGTAAAAGTGGGATTGGAGAGGTCATGACTTTAAATAGCATTGAACCGACTATCTCGGATTTCAAGGAATTTGATTATGATAATTGTTCTTTAGAAATATTTATTTCCTTGTTGCAATCCGTTGTGAATTCTCCTCATGCTTATAGTCACAATAAAGCTTTTACCAAACATATCGTTGATGCCTTGATGCAATCTTTTGATGAAAAACTTAATTTGGAAGTTTCTATACCTAGAAAACTTAATGATGAGCGGGAACCTACTATAAAGATTAAAATTAAAGATCATGAGTGCTTTGCTTTGTGTGATTTGGGTGCTAGTGTTTCCACGATTCCTAAGACTTTATGTGATGTTCTAGGTTGCCATTATCTTGATGATTGCTCTTTAAATTTGCACCTTGCGTATTCCACCATTAAGAAGCCAATGGGAAGGATCAATGATGTCCTCATTGTTGCAAATAGAAATTTGGTGCCCGTAGATTTTATCGTTCTTGATATTGATTGCAATCTTTCTTGCCCTATTATACTTGGTAGACCTTTCCTTAGAACCATTGGCACGATTATTGATATGAAGGAAGGGAATATTATACTCCAATTCCCTTTAAGTAAGGGCATGGAGCACTTTCCAAGAAAGAAAATTAAATTACCTTATGAATCTATCATGCGAGCTACTTATGAATCGAGTGCGAAAGATGGCACTACTTAGATCTATCTTCGCTTTTATGCCTAGCTAGGGGCGTTAAACAATAGCGCTAGTTGGGAGGCAACCCAATTTTCTTTGTGTTTTTTGTTATTGTTCCTGTTTAGTAATAATTTTTTCATCTACCTTCTGTTTAGATGTGTTTTCATGTTTTAATTAGTGTTTGTGCCAAGTAGAACCTATAGGATAACCTATGATGATAGTTAATTTGATTCTGCTGAAAAACAGAAACTTTGCGCTCACGATACAAAATTCAATAAATCACAGAAACGTGATTTTGCATTGATTCTTTTTTCAGTAGATCATTAGACAAATTGTACAGGACATACTATTTTGGTAGGATTTTTAGAGGTCCAGAAGTTTGCATTAGTTACAGATTACTACAGACTGTTCTGTTTTTGACAGATTCTGCCTTTCGTATGTTGTTTGCTTATTTTGATGCATCTATGGCTAGTATGTAAGGGTATGAACTATAGAGAACTTGGCATACAGTAGGCATAACACCAATATAAATAAAGAATGAGTTCATTACAGTACCTTATGTGGTGGTTTTGTTTTCTTTCACTAACGGAGCTTATGAGATTTCCTGTTGAGTTTTGTGTTGTGAAGTTTTCAAGTTTTGGGTAAAGATTTGATGGACTATGGAATAAGGAGTGGCAAAAGCCTAATATTGGGGATGCCCATGGCACCCCAAGATATTCAAGAGTAGCCAAAAGCCTAAGCTTGGGGATGCCCCCGGAAGGCATCCCCTCTTTCATCTTCGTTCATTGGTAACTTTACTTGGAGCTATATTTTTATTCGCCACATGATATGTGTTTTGCCTGGACCATCGTGTATGATATTAGTATTTGCTTTATAGTTTACCACAATCATCCTTGCTGTAAACACCTTTTGGGAGAATCCCATTTGATTGAAATTTATTAGAATACTCTATGTGCTTCACTTATATCTTTTGAGCTAGATAGTTTTTGCTCTAATGCTTCACTTATATCTTTTAGAGCACGGCGATGGCTTAATTTTGTAGAAATTGCTAGTCTCTCTTGCTTCACTTATATTATTTTGAGAGTCTCTTAGAACAGCATGGTATTTGCTATGGTTATGAATTTGGTCCTAGAATGATGAGCATCCAATTTGGGTATAATAAAAACTGTCATAGAAATTGCATTAAAAACTAGGATCAATTTGGTACTTGATAATTGTTTTGAGATATATAGGTAGTAATGTTAGGGTCATGCTAGTGGGTAATTATGAAATTGAGAAATACTTGTGTTGAAGTTGGCAAGTCCCGTAGCATGCACGTATGGTAAAAGTTGTGTGACAAATTTGTTGCATGAGGTGCTCTTTTGAGTGTCTTCTTTATGAGTGGCAGTCGGGGACGAGCGATGGTCTTTGCCTACCAATCTATCCCTCTAGGGGCATGCATAGTAGTACTTTGCTTCGAGGGATAAGTAGACTTCTGCAATAAGTATATGAGTTCTTTATGACTAATGTGAGTCCATGGATATACGCACACTCACCCTTCCACTTAGCTAGCTTCTTTTATATCGCGCAACTTTCGCCGATATCATGCACCCATTATTTACCTTGCTCAAAACAGCCACCATACCTACATATCATGGCATTTCCATAGCCATTCCGAGATATATTGCAATGCAACTTTCCACTGTTCCGTTATTATGACACACATCATCATTGTCATATTGCTCTTTCCATGATCATGTAGTTGACATCGTATTTGTGGCAAGGCCACCTTCATAATTTTCATACATGTCGCTCTTGATTCATTGCATATCCCGGTACACTGCCGGAGGCATTCATATAGAGTCATATCTTGTTCTAGCTTTGAGATGTAATTCTAGAGTTGTAAATCAATAAACTTGTGATGGTCTTCATTATTAGAGCATTGTCCTAGTGAGGAAAGGATGATAAAGACTATGATTCGCCCACAAGTCGGGATGAGACTTCAGACTTTAAAAGAAAAAAAGAAAAAAAGAAAAAAAAGGGGAGAGAAAGGCCAAAAAAAGAGAAAGGCCAAAAATAAAAAAGAAAAAGAAAGGCCAAAGAAAAAAAGGGAAAGAAAAAAAAGAGAAAAAAATATAATGAGAGAAAAAGAGAGAAGGGACAATTGCTACTATCTCTTTTCCACACTTGTGCTTCAAAAATAGCACCATGATCTTCATGATAGAGAGTCTCCTATGTTCTCATTTTCATATACTAGTGGGAATTTTTCAGTATAGAACTTGGCTTGTATATTCCAATGATGGGCTTCCTCAAAATGCCCTAGGTCTTCGTGAGCAAGCAAGTTGGATGCACAGCCACTTAGTTTCTTTTGTTGAGCTTTCATACATTTTATATCTCTAGTGCATCCGTTGCGTGGCAATCCCTACTCACTCACATTGATATCTATTATTGGGCATCTCCATAGCCCGTTGAGACGCCTAGTTGATGTGAGACTATCTTCTCCCCTTTTTGTCCTAACAACCACCACCATATACCACCATAGTGCTATGTCCATGGCTTGCGCTCATGTATTGTGTAAGAGTTAAAAAAGCTGAAGCGCGTTAAAAAGTATGAACCAATTGCTCGGCTTGTCATCGGGGTTGTACATGATGGGAGTATTTTGTGTAATGAAAATGAAGCATGGCCTAACTATATGATTTTGTAGGGATAAGCTTTCTTTGGCTATGCTATTTTGATAGGACATGATTATTTGTTAGTATGCTTCTAAGTATTACTATTTTTATGTTTTATAAGCTTTTATCTTGAATCATTTGGATCTGAACAATCATGCCAAAATAAAGAAAATTACATTGAGAATTATGCTAGGTAGCATTCCACTTCAAAAGTTCTGTTTTTATCATTTACCTACGCGAGGACGAGTAGGAATTAAGCTTGGGGATGCTTGATACGTCTCCAACGTATCTGGTGGCTCCTCTGTAAAGGTATCTTCTTGAATCGACGGGGTGTGGAGATGCTCCAAGAACACATTACTGGGAATAGGCTTACAAGTAGAACCTATTTTTGCAAGATCATCACCAGCCTGATTCTTGAGTTGGGATATGTGGTGGAGCTCTAACCCTTCAAACTTTTTTTCTCACTTTCTCACTACATTGCAATATCTTGTCATGGCAGGGCTCCTCGATATCCCACTCCTTCATCACTTGATTTACCACCAAATCTGAGTCACCGTAAACCATTAGGCGATGGACGCTGAGTGAGATGGCCATACACAACCCATATAGAAGTGCTTCATATTCAGCTTCATTATTGGAGGAATCAAAGTGAATCTGGAGAACGTAACTGAGTTTATCGCCTCCTGGCGACACCAGGACTACTCTGGCTCCGGAACCATTCAACATCTTAGATCCATCAAAGAACATGGTCCAATTTTTCGAGTGAACTTGAGTCGGTTGTTGTTGCTCAATCCACTCAACCAAGAAATCTGCAATTGCCTGAGACTTAATTGCTTCAAACTTGATATCTAAAGGAGTTCAATCGCCCACTTTGCCACTTGACCGGTTGCATCTTGATTGTTCAAAATCTCTGACAATGGAGCATCATTGATGACTGAAACCAAGTGATCTACGAAGTAATGTGCAACTTTCTTTGTGGTCAGATAGATTACATAGACAAGCTTCTGGTAATGCGGATACCTTTGCTTGGACAAAGTCAAAACTTCATAAATGTAATACACTGGGCGATGAACTTTATAGGCTTTGCCTTCTTCCTCCCGCTCGACCGTGAGCACTATGCTGACAACCTGTCCAGTGGCTGCAATATATAACAACAAAGGCTCTTTGCTGACTGGAGGAGCAAGCACCGGCTGGGTGGAAAGTAGGGCTTTGAGCTCCACAAATGTTGCTTCACCTTCAGGAGTCCACTCGAATGTATCAGACTTTTTCATCAGTCGGTAAAGAGGCAATGCCTTTTCACCGAGGCGAGTAATGAATCAACTTAATGCAGCCAAACAACCCGTAAGCTTTTGAACCTCATGCACACGCACATGGTGTTTCATTCGGACAATTGCTCCAATCTTTTCTAGGTTTGCATCGATTCCTCGTTCGGAAACAAGAAAACTGAGCAACTTCCCTCCTAGGACTCTGAATGTGCACTTGGATGGATTAAGCTTGATATCATATCTTCTTAGGTTGGCAAAGGTTTCAGCGAGGTCCGTCAGCAGGTCAGAACTCTTGCATGACTTAACCATGATATCATCCATGTATGCTTCCACGTTCCAACTGATTTGAGTGAGCAGGCACTTCTGTATCATGCGCATGAACATGGCTCCAGCATTCTTCAGACAAAAAGGCATGGTAACATAGAAAAAACACCCGAATGGGGTGATGAAGGCTGTTTTTGTTTCATCGGGTCCATACAGATGGATCTGATGGTACCCGGAATATGCATCCAAGAAGGATAAATGCTCACACCCCACCGTCGAGTCGACGATCTGATCAATGCGGGGGAGAGGAAAATGATCTTTCGGGCAGGCTCGATTGATATGCTTGAAGTCGATACACATACGAAGCGAATCATCTTTCTTAGGGACCATGACGATGTTGGCGAGCCACTCGAAGTGGTAAATCTCGCGAATGAACTCAGCTGCCAAGAGTCGAGCCACCTCCTCGCCAATCGCCTTTCTTTTTTCCGAGACAAACCATCGGAGATGGCCTTTCACTGGTTTTGCTTTTGGGTCGACACACAAATGGTGCTCAGCCAGTCCCCTGGGAACACCCGGCATGTCAGAGGGCTTCCTTGCAAAGATGTCCCAGTTCTCACGGAGAAACTGGATGAGCGCGGGTTCCCATTTGATGTCGAGTGTCATTGATATATGAGTAAGAGTTGCACTGGGGTCCTCCGGGTGGATATGAACATGTTTGGTTTCTCCAGCCAACTAAAATGTAGACTCTAAGGCAAGCTTCTTGGACCGCAGCAAATCACTCGGATCTGCAGTTTTCTGGTATTCCTACATCTAAACAGCTGCCATCTGCTCATCGGCAATTTTGCAGCCCTTCTGAAGGCATTCTTCTGCTCTCTGTCTGTTTCTTGTGACTGTGATCACACCTCTGGGACCAGGCATCTTCAACTTGAGATATACGTAACATGGTGGAGCCATGAAACGAGCATATGCAGGTCTGCCCAGAAAGGCATGATAAGCACTATGGAAATCCACCACCTCAAATGTCAACTTTTCCTTGCGGTAATTCTTGGAATCACCGAAAACCACATCAAGAGCAATCTGCCCGAGTGACTTTGCCTTTTTCCGAGAATGACACCATGGAACTGCATGTTACTCTCACCTAGTTTGGACATCGGAATGCCCATCCCTTCGAAGGTCTTAGCGTACAGAATGTTCATCCCACTACTGCCATCCATAAGGACTTGAGTCCGTCGGGTGCCCCCAATGATTGGGTTGACCGCCAGTGATTGCCGCCCAGGAGAAGCAATGTGTGTTGGGTGATCTGATTGGTCGAATGTAATGGGAGTCTTCGAGTACGTCGTAGTTGCCGGAGTAACCATATTCACTTCCTGTTAATGACTTTCAGTCAACTTTTGCTTTCTACGTCAGCAAAAATCATCAAGGTAGCATTGACCTTAGGGTAACCATCATCTTCCTGTTTTTCATCCTCTTTATTAGATTCTTTCTCACTGGACTGATTCTCTCTGAAACTCCGAATCAGAAGTCGGCACTGCCGAGTGGTATGCTTGGGTTGAATCAAGTTACCCTCTTCGTCTTTCTTACTGTGAATGTAACACGGCAAATCCAGAACGTCCTGGACTAACTGATCCTTCACCTTCTTGGGCTTCCACTACGGTTTGGGTTTTCCTTTGAACTTCCCTCCTCCTGCATTCAGGACTGCAGCCTCAGAAGGACCTATAGGTTCAGCTTTACGTTTTTGCTTCCGACTAGAATTTCCAGCCTCGGAGTCCTGGACGACTGCTTTCCCTTGCCATTGCAGAGTTGGTCCTCCTCTTCACCATTAGCATACCGAGTGGCTATTTCCATCATTCGGGTCAGAGTCATGTCTCCAGAACGACCGAATTTTAGTGTAAACACTCTATACCAGACGCCCTATTTGAAGGCGCAAACCGCCTGGTGATCTGACACATTTTCTACCGTATGATGAAGGGTAGTCCATCTCTGGATGAAGTCTATTAAAGTTTCATTTCGCTTCTGAATGCAGTGTTGCAATTCAGCTAGACTAGCAGGTCTCTTGCAAGTGCCTTCGAATGTTTTGATGATCACTTGGGCCAAGTCATCCCAGCAGAATATACTCCTAGGGACCAACTGAGTCAACCAGGCTCTGGTCGAACCCTCGAGCATCAGGGGGAGGTGCTTCGTGGCTACATCAACATTGCCTCCACCAATCTGCAGAGCCACTCGGTAGTCTTCCATCCAGGTGTCCGGCTTTGATTCTCCAGTGAACTTACTTACGCCTGCTGCCAACCTGAAGTTGGGAGGGATCTCAGCCGATCGGTGGCCTTACTGAAACACTCGGGCCCAGAAACAAATGCTCTGCTTCTAGTCCGACGATCTCTGCCTTGCCCATCTCTGTTTTCTCAGCCTATGTCGACCAAACCTTGCACAAGGAGTGATCTCGCATTGAACCCTGACTCTCTAGGGTCGGCTGGGGCTCTCCGCTCGTCACCATATGGGTGCCTATCATCATACCGCAGGGGCGCATACGATCCGACCCTCGGAGGGGGCGTAGGCACTCGACGATCGTCATCTTGGGGAAACTGATGATCATATTAACTGTGTCCTCTTCCCAGGTACTAATCCTAGCGAGGACCATCATCCTCATGCCTCCGGGGCAACCTAGGACTATGCGCTGACTAAACTGTGTCTGCAACCATTGATCTACTATGAATTCTGTTACACGACTGGGAGACAGCAGAGTTCTGTTCCCCAGTGGCTCTAAGCAATGCTCAGATCTGCAGCAAGCCTCTATCATCTTCTGAACGCGATGGCTAAATTGACTCTGCTATGCGTGCTGCTGCAACATTTTGGATTGGAGTGCGGTATACCTGAGTCTCGGTCGGAAACAACTGTCATGCACGTCGACTGGATTCAGGGATCCGCTAACGAGCGCGCTCATCGAGTGCCTTCTGCAAATTCTCCAAACGTGTGCGCTCACCCAAGGTGGCAAAGCGCGCATCCACTAAGGCCCGAGCCTCGGAGGTCTCCCCAATGATGGGGCTCTGGAGCACCTGGACATTGCGACGATGTGGCTCTTCCCTCTGCTCTGCAGTGAGGGCCTCAGGGATGTACTCGTCATGACCCTACGATGGGCCGCCGCCGCCACCGCCGCCATTGTGACGAAATCCAGGCAGACCATGCTGGGAGTCGACCATGAGGACTTCTACCGCTGGATCATTTCTCTCGCACTCGGAAAACGAATCCGAGTGACCAGTCGGCAGATCAAATAGATCATAAAGGGATTCGTCGGGCTCAATTGTCACGCCTTGGAGGGTGGTCGATTGACGAGCCGCCGCATGTTTCACCCAACATTGGACTCATGAACGGCTGGACCGCTTGCGACGGCAGACGGATGTGACAGGAGCCGACCAATACTGAGTCGACGGCTAACAAAGGAGGATGCCGCAGGCACTCGCATGGAAGTGTGCCGCCCCACAGACGAGGAGGGCCTCGACGTCAAGGGGAGCTTCTTGGAGCCAGGTGGAGTCATCAGTGACGAAGACGAGCGCGTCGAGACGGATCTCGCGGCCCAAAGTGAAACCACCACCGGAAACCATGTTGATGGAGAACGAAATTTGCAACCTCACCGGAAGTCACTCAGACGCCTACCCCACAGTGGGTGCCAACTATCGTGGGAGTAAGTCTGACAGTAAGAATAGGGGGTACATAGGAGGAGGCAAGGTCCTAGCTATGGTGAGGTTGTACATGCAAGTTTACCAGTTCAGGCCCCTCTCGGAGGAGGTAACAGCCCTACGTCTCGGTGCCCGGAAGCTTGTCGACTGGATTATGCATGGGGTTACAGGGGGTGCGAACCCTTGTGCCTAAGGAGGGGGTGTCTTATATGGAGTGCTCCAGGACCCTCGCAGCCCTCAGTTACATAGGGTTCAATGTGAGTGAAGATTGGGGTGTTACTAGTAACGCCAGCCTTTAATGATCTTTAAGACTACAGATGAAAACCTGACCGTTTCCATCCTAGGGTGGCTTTAGATCTTCTGTACTCCGGGTGGTTCTTCATATGGTTGAGTGACCCTGTTGCGGTCGAGTGGAATTGGGATATCCGAGTGGAATATTTTGTCGAGTGGATTGCACATCAAGGTGATTCCAGTCGGTACTCTCTGTTGGTCTTTGAATGTCTTTGATTATAGGGCAGTGCCCTTGGGTAGGGTGTCTAGGTCAGGCCTAAGACCCTACCCTAGGTACATGTCCTCATCAAGTAGTTGGTCAAATACTCTCATGCTTCATTTATATTATTTTGAGAGTTGATAATAGTGATGACAATTTGCACAAGCTATGTAATTGGTCCTAATATGATGGACATTCAGGAGGGATATAATAAAAACTTTCATGAAGATCATGGGATATTATAAACTTGATTCCTTGTAATAGTTTTGAGATATGGATATAGTAATATGGTGAGTAATCATGCTTTACTAAGAATATTGGTGTTAAGGTTTGTGATTCCCTATGCAAGCATGAAAGTCAATAGTTTTGCAATGAACTTCCATCCTACTTGTGATGCATTATACAGTGTTAGTTACGTCTAATGCTCTTTTATGATCGTTTTCATTTTTTGGTTAGTCGCTTCTCAATCTATTTGCTAGCATTCATTTGTACTAAGCAGGAATGTTGCTTGTGCATCCAACTTCTAAAACCCAAACTTGTGCCATACGAGTCCAGCATACCTACCTAGATGCGGTATTTCCATGCCATTCCAAGTAAATTTGCATGTGCCAACTCTAATTTTCAAGATGAATTTCCATTTTGTTTGCCATACCGCTCATGAAGTGGCAGAGGGTGGCCAATATTTTCCATGCTAGGTATTTTATTCTCACAATGAGTGTTTATTCACTTGTCATTGCACGAGAGTATGGTTGGTAATAGGGATGCCCAGTCCCAAATGAAAAATACTATGATAATAAATTCCTTGGGAAGTGTTGGTATGGAAGGCACCCGTGGATACGGTTAGCCTTGGACTGTGAAAGAATGGTGGCAAGGAAATAAACTTTACTTTCTGTTTGGGAACCACCTATAATTTGTCTAGCATGGAAGATATTGGGAATCCTCAATCGTTTTCGTTGACAGGAAAAGCATGCCTCTCAAAATAATTTTATCACTCAATTTAAGCCTTGAGCTCTGGCACCTCTGCAAATCTCTGCTTCCCTCTGCGAAGGGCCTATCTATTTACTTTTGTGATTTTTTTTATTTTGAGTCTCCATCTTCTCTTACAAAGCACCAACTCGGAACACTATTGTAATACATGTGCATTGGATGTAGCTAATATTTGAGTGTGTTTCATGAATGGATCAATGATTGAACATAATGGGCTAGGGATAGCTTTGTTTAGCATGGATATTTTGAAAGACATGGTTGCTTGTTAGTATGCTTGAGTATTGATGTCTTCATGTCAAATTATAGACTATTCCTTTGAATCATTCAAGTCCAAATGTCCATGCTACCAAAGAAAAGAGTATATGACGAATATGATAGGTAGCATTCCACATAAAAAATCTATTTTCAATTGCTACTTTATCATGATGAGTTTTATGAGAAAGAGCTGCTATTATATTGCTAGGAAAAGTGATTGAAATTATCTTTGATCAAACTTATGCACTATGCTAGCATTCACACTTCATAAATTATTTCTTTTATCATTTACCTACTCGAGGATGAGCAGGAATTAAGCTTGGGGATGTTGATGCATCTCCAACCTATCTATAATTTGTGAAGTATTCAGGCCATGTTTACAAGAGTTCTATATGGTTTTGGTATGATTTGAATGCAACGAAACTTTTTGATGATTTTTTGGAAGAAAAGAGGCACTTAAAGCTTCGTGGGAGGACCAGAAGGTGAAGGAGGTGGCCACTACCCACTAGGGTGCGGCAGGGGCCTTGGTCGTGGGCTGGTGGGTAGTGGCCACCTTGTGGCCCATCTGGACGTGAGACCGATGCCAAAAAATCCTTTAAATACATAAACCCCCAGAAATAATCCTGGATTAGAAGTTCCACCACCGCAAGCCTCTGTAGCCAGGGAAAATCAATATAGACCTTGTTTCAGCACTCTACCGGAGGGTGAAATCATCACCAGAGTCCATCTTTATCATCCTGGCGGCAACCATGATGTGGAGGGAGTAGTCCACCCTCGGGGCTGAGGGTTTGTACAATTAGCTATGTGTTTGATATATCTCTCTCTCTCTCTCGTGTTCTTTATTTGGCATGATCTTGATGTATCTTGAGCTTCGTTAATATAGTTGGATCATATTGTATTTCCCCTCTCCATCTTGTTGTGATGGATTGCGTTATACCTTTGAGATTTCACTTTTATCAGATTGAATACTTTGTTGGATTTGAGAGCACTTGATGTATGTTTTGGCACTCAACTTGTAGATTCCAGAGGTGACATTGGGGTAATCTATGCATATGGGTTGATGCCCGTTTTTGTCCTTGTTTCTCTGGTAGAAATCTTGGGGCACTCTTTGAAGTTCATTGTTTTCGATTGAGTATTACGAATCTGAAATTGTTTGATGCATATTGTATAATCAACTCACAAATATTTGTGGTGACATTGGAGTACCTAGGTGACATTAGAGTTGGTTGATGTGTATCATATGATGTTATTTTAGTATGAACTCTTGGGCTATTTGTGACACTTACAGGAGTAGCTCGATAGATCGATTGGAAAGGATAACTTTGAGGTGGTTTCGGACCTTACAAACAATTTATATCTTATGTTCTCCACTAATAGAAACTTGGGACTGATTCTTTATCACACGTTGAGGGGTGGTTATATGATCCAACTATGTTAGCATTGTTGAGCGATTGCACTAGTGAAAGTATGAACTATAGGTCTTGTTTCTAAGCATTGCAATACTGTTTGTGCTCACTTTTGTTACTTGCCACCTTGCTGTTTTTTATTGTTTCTATCACAAAAACCTATATCTACTATCCATATCTCTACTCTTATAAAAACCTGAGTTGGTGATGATGGTGTACCTGCCATTTTTCACCAATAGTCGTCGGATCTTAGATCTGACGCGTACAAAGCAAACTACTGCAGTTTTGCGAAAAGATGCCCACACTAGTTTCCATATTTACAAACAACTCCTTGTCTCTCACAATCAGCCTTATCTCTTCCCCACCACATCTAGAAGGCCATGGAACAATCTAGTGTGATGGTCGATGTCGGTGTCATCCACTCCCAATCTTGGTGTTCCATGCAATGCACAGGCATCTTACTAGTTACATTTGTATCACCATCTATTCGGTGAACTAGTGCACCTATACAATTTACCATTGTATTTGGTGTGTTGGGGGCCTAAGAGACTTTTTATTATTTGGTTGCAAGGTTGTTTAAGAAACACCATCTTCATCATATGCCTCCCATGGACTGATAAACCTTAGGTAATCGACTTGAGGGAAAATTGCTACGGTCCTACAATACTCTATGCTTGGAGGCCCAACACGAGTCTATAAGAATAAAGTTGTGGAGTAGACATCAGCCTCCTCGCGCTTCTTGCTCTGGTAGTCCGAGCACCACCAGAGATGGCCAGGGACACCCGGATGAGTGGCGGCGCCGAACCCTCTGCTCTGCCTCTGTCGGGCGCTAGAGGAGAACGAAGATGAAAACCGAGCCGGTGGACCCTACCTCCCCACGGGCCCCACTCGTGTATCTAACCAAGAGTTGACCCGGCCCGCTGATGTGTTTAAGTGAAGGCGTACATTGGAGTTTACGTTTTATTTAGTTGAAAGTGTATTTTGCTACGGCATCGAGCCAGAATACATTTTTTCTGTGGTAAAGCGTTCTTCCAGAAGTGTGCCTTCTCTGTCGATCCCCACCGCCGAAATTCCTATATAGCGGATTTTCGTCAGTTAGATGCAGAAATGCACAGTTTTTATTTATTTTTCTACCTAACGAACGAATTGTCGTATCTCCGCGATTGTAACTCCGATTCAGGTGATTCAAAAGCCCACGTTCTCTACTCATCGAGTCTATTCCGTCGGTATCATTTTCACTATGTTGTAACCTTCTGAAAATGACCATTTTTCCCTTGCCCTTATTCAGCCCCTTTCAAGGGAGAAACTTTTCTAGCAAGTCTTTCCAGGAGTTCATCGCACCTCTTCCTGATTGACCCTTCATCCCGAGGTAGGCTCCAAAAGTCACTTGCAAGATGGCCTTGTAATCATTTCTTATGCTAGTGACAATGCTACTCTATGACCAAATCAGGCTCAAGCCCGACAACAGGGAGATTTGCGCACCGCCCGTCACGCACCTCATTGCCACCACCAAAGAATTGGTCGAGGGTTCGCACTCACCAAAGCTGAAAACAAGTTGTGTCCGGATTCAAGATGACCCCGCCCGGACTTTGAGCTACAAGCCTAGCAATCTCTTTGAAGAGAGTACGAGACCAACTCACGACCTAAGACGTGACTTTGAGTCTACGCCATGACCCGCAAATAGTGCGGATTCTAAATACGACATACAAAACACTTCAGGGATTTTGGACATCACCGCCAGAGTTCTGGACACATAACCTGGGGTGATACGAATTTTTTCTCCCACCCACCCCCACGTTGAGTACTCCCCCGGCAGCTCAGGAAATCCAGATGTCTGGTATTTGATGTACATAAAACAGAAGCGCGAAAAAACAGTCCTCCATTATTGGGCTAGATTCCTCTTGGTAACAGACAGGATCACAAATTACTATGACCAAGAAATAATAGTGACCTTTCGGTCTAACTACCGAGCCGAAGGGATTTTGAATGCCCTCGCTTGTCACCATGTACAAATCTTCACCGAATTATCAGACTTGGTACGCAAATATTGCACCATGGAAAGCGCCTATAAAGAATAACAAAAGCACGTGGAGTCAAACCATGCTGAGCAATCCAATAAAGATCAGGCAAAGTGCATATACCCACGGTGGTCGCCTAAACACAAACCCACCGAAAAGACGAATAGATCACTCGCCAGACCTAGAACGGTCCTGGACGAGCTACCAGATAAACCATGCCCATACACTCGGCACTGCTAAACACAAATCCAACCCACAGGCTTCGAGCTTGTTGGGTAGTCCGATAGGTTGCCAAGAGCGGCCAATCCATGCTCCGTATACAACCCTCCCGTAGAGGATCAACAACACCTCCATTTAGTGACAATGGTGTTCTAACGATCTATGAGACTTTCTCCTCAAACAATCAGAGGAAAAGAGCCCTTCGAGAGCTCAGCCAAGTCCACCAGGTCACAGCCGCAAGCTCCTGGACGGACACCCCAATCATCTCGATGAGGAGGATGGACTAAGGGCTCGCCCCGTCCAAGCACCTGCCGCACTAGTCCTCGACCCCGTAGTGGAAGACTTCAGACTAACCAAGGTGTTTATGGATGGAGGCAGCAGGCTAAACCTCATTTATGAGGATACCCTCAACAAAATGCAGTTCGACAGATCTCGAGTCGAACATAACTACACTACATTTCAGGGAATTATCCCTGGCAAAGAGGTGCACTGCTCTGGACAAGTCAACCTAGATGGAGTGTTCGGCACTTCGGAGAACTACAGGACCAAGTAACTACTTTTCCACATTGTGCCCTTCCATAGCGGATACCACACCCTATTGGGGCATGGCACATTCTCAAGGTTCCGAGCTATATCTCACTATGGGTACACGAAACTCAAAATGCCAAGGCCCAATGGTGTGATCACCCTCGCTAGCAACCCGGACAAAGCCCTCCAAGACGAAAACAAAACATCATCTCTCGCCCTCGAAGCATTATCTGAGGCTCTTGCAGCCGAGGAGTTAACCACACTTCACAAAAAAGTGGATAGGGATGATGTAACCCTTAGTGAAAGGCCCAAATCCACATCCTTCAAACCAGCTGATGAAACCATCAAATTCCTAGTGCATCCAACGGACCCCCAACCAAACAACGACCATTGGAGCCCAGCTAGACCCTACGGCCGACAAGGTGTTGTGCTCGTTCCTACACGAGAATTTGGACATATTTGCCTGGCACCTTCGAACATGCCAGGAATCCCATGAAGACTGGCAGAGCACAGTCTGAATATAATTAAGGGCTTCAAGCCAGTTAAACAGACATTCGCCAATTTCCGGGCCCAACCATCAAGCCATGGGGGAAGAATTAGCCAAATTACTTGAAGTCAGATTCATGAGAGAAATAAAACACCCTGAGTGGTTGGTGAACCTTGTCATGGTGCCCCAAAAGGACAAATCCTAGCAGTTGTGTGTCGATTTTAAAGACCTCAATAAAGCATGCCCCAAGGATCCCTTTCCCTTATCCCGAGTAGACCAGATCATCGGTGCCACCGTCGGACATGACTCATTGTGCTTCCTCGATGCGTACTCCGGGTATCATTATGTCGGTGTACTAGAATAGGGGTACCCTAGTATCCCGAACTTGTGCACGGGCAGTTGCAGCGCCCCGCAGCAAGGCTTGTCGGGCGACCACCAAGGTCCTCCGTGGTTCCCTTGGAGCCATTCAAGAACAAAGTATTCAAGCCAAGGAGACAAGGCCCCGGCAAGAGGAGCTTGCCGGGAAGGCCAACCAAGGCATCTCAAGGAACTTGCCGCAATGCGCCACGCGTCCCGGAAAGGCCTGGTGAGCGACAAGCTTCCGGGCGCGACAAGATAACGACCGCGGCAAGGCGCGCGTGGCAGGAGGCTGTGCAGCCAGCGCTCCAGCACATCCACCAACGTGTCGCCCTGGGGCCTTTCCAGACGCGCGTGGCAGGAGGCTGTGCAGCCAGCGGTGCGCGGTGGCATGCGACGCTGACAAGATCGCCATCGTGGCGAACGGTGGCGTCCCTGACGGTCCTTTTCTGCACTGTTTGGGCGACACAGACGGGCATTTAATGCCCTTGTCCCCTGCCATCAGGGTTAGGTAGGATACACTATACAAGTAGTTGTACCAACCGCAGCTCCTTTTACGTTTTTACCCTTGTCTGCGTTGCCACCTGTCGGTGACCCCTTGAACATATAAAAGGAGGCCCATGCGCAACGTAGAGGGGGGGTTCGAAGGCCAAAAATACACACGCGCTCGGTCTCGTTAGCAGCACGAATGTACTATAGCATTCAGCGCTCCCGAGCAAGAACACAATACAATCAGACAAGTAGCAGTAGGAGTGTTATCTCTCTGGAGAGCTCCGAAGCTGGGTAAACAGCTCGTGTGCTTCGCCTCGATCCGCTCTTCATGCGACCTCCGCCCCCCGCCGAACCGAAAGGGGCTCGGTCTGCCGGCCCCATAGGTGTTCGTGGATCAGCTTCCCCAACACATTAGATCAAGATGAAGGAGTTTGACCAACCAGCAACTGTGTTTGTTACACCTCCAGGCCATATTGCTTCAATACAATGCCCTTTGGGTTAAAAAATGCAAGTGCCACCCACCAGCGCATGATTCAAACATGCCTGGAAAATCAAATCAGTAAAACTGTTCAAGCATACATAGATGATGTGGTCATTAAGACCAAACACCTCAGCCAGTTGGTAGACGACCTCCTCCAAACCTTCGAAAACTTGCGAACCTATGATATACAACATAACCCAGACAAATGTGTCTTCGGAGTTCCCGCCAGAAAACTGCTCACATTCATTGTCTACCATAGAGGGATAGAAACCAATCCGGCTAAAATCCGAGCTTTGTCCCAGCTGGCAATACCCATAGGTCTCAAACACATCCAGAAGCTAGCAGGTTGCATTGCAACCCTGAGTCGTTTCATCTCCCGCCTTGGTTAAAAGACCCTACCTCTCTACAAATTGCTGAGAAAAACAAAAATGTCGAATGGACCGACGAGGCAACCACCGGACTGGAGGAATGGGCACGGTACTCATGGTAGAACTCATGTTGCTATATTAAACACCTTGCATAGGCGAATGCATGTTTCTATACATGTCAGCCACGAATCAGGTCATGGGCACGGTACTCGTGGTAGAACAAGAGGTAGAAGGCCATAAGTCTCGGGTCTAGAAGCCTATCTACTATGTATCGGAGGTACTCATCCCATGCAAATCACAATATCCACACTATCAGAAGATGGCCTACATAGTTTGTATGGCATACCGAAAGCTCCGACACTACTTTCAAGAGTTTTTGGTCACGGTGGCATCTGAGGTTCCTTGAATGACATTATTAACAATAGGGATGCCACAGGTCACATTGCTAAATGGGCCATAGAGCTCATCCCCTTCGGAATTGTGTACAAGCCATGCCGAGCTATTATATCTCATGTACTAGCCGATTTTCTGGCTGAATGGACAGAAGTTTAGCTTCCCCGGGAATACAATACGTACTCACATTGGACAATGTACTTCGACGACTCCAAGATGTTAGCCACACTAGGGGCTGGGGTAATCCTTATGCCCCCATTGGGCGACAATACCCGGAACGTACTATAGGTTATGTACACACACGCCAACAGAGCAGTCGAATATGAAGCCCTCTTCCCTGGTCTTCGGATGGCAACATCAATAGGTGTACAACGGCTCGAGGTGCAGGGAGATTCCAACCTCGCCATATCTCAAGTCAATGGCGAGTTTGATGCCAAAGACCCAAAATTTGTGGCGCACCAAGATGCAATCTTAAAATATCAGCCCTGTTTGAATGGTTAGAATTCCACCATGTCTCTAGAGACAACAATCAAGGTGCGGACATCCTCACCCGTATGGGCGCTAAACACGACCCAGTGACAAAGAACACCTTCTTAGAATGGATTTTTAAGCCATCCATGGTGTGGCAAGACACAGACAAGGACTCGGCAACCAACGGCCACGGGCAAATTATCCCTCCGGCCATTGAGCCAGAAGACGACATCATCCGTAGCTCGGTGCTTGAAGAAACATCTTCGGCTCACAAAGTCATGGTCATAGTTGCACCATGGACTGAGCCCTTCCTTGCCTACCTTCTATGACATGAGCTCGCCGATGATCAAACCGAGGCACGACGCATAGTTCGGTGCTCCCAAACCTACAAGGTCCACGAGGGTGAATTGTACAAGAAAATCATTGCCCGAGTTCGATGGTGATGCATATCTGAAATGGAGGGCAGCAACTTTTGGCTAAGATACACGCTGGCATGGGCGGCCACCACGCGGTGGCTCGGACCCTGGTAAGCAAGGCCTTTTGAGTAGGGATTTTCTGGCCCACTGCTCGCGTGGATGCCCATACTCTAATCCAACATTGTGTTGGATGCCAGCTTTTTGCAACTCAAAATCATATGCCCCCCACGGCTCTTTGAACTATACCAATCACCTGGCCTTTGACGGTCTGGGGGCTGGATATGGTCGGACCACTTAAAGGGGGGACCAAGAAAAAGAAATACCTACTGGTCATGGTCGACAAATTCACTAAATGGATCGACGCAAAACCAGTAACCTCAGCAAATCTTGGACTAGTCATCAACTTCATATCCGGCGTGGTACACCATTGCAGTGCCCCTCATAGTATAATCACGGATAATGGATCCAATTTCACGGCCCATGAAGTCAAAGACTGGTGCCCTAACATGTGAATCAAGCTCGACTACGCTTTGGTGTACCACCCGCAAACCAATGGACAAGTTGAACGGGCTAATGGACTAATCATGAGTGGCATAAAGGCCTGGTCAGCTCCCTAAAGCAATCTGATTGTCACTGGGTGGAAGAGCTCGACTCCATACTATGGGGACTACATACTAGTCACAACCGATCAATGGGATACACACTCTTTTTCATGGTGTACGGTACAGAAGCAGTCCTCCCATGTGACATCATTCACGATGCACCTAGAGTATGCATGTATGAAGAAAAGGAAGCCGAGTTGGATCGGCAGGACGAACTGGATGCCTTGGAAGAAGAGCACGATGTAGCTCGAGCTTGCTCTACATTTTACCAACAGTAGACCCGACGCTACCAGAGTAGGGAAGTTTGGGCGAAGGCATACAACATAGGCGAACTCGTCCTTCGTCTCCCTAAGAAGCAAAAGAACAAGCTCTCGCCGAAATAGGAGGGCCCTTTCATAATCGATGAAGTGCTAGCAGAAGGAGCATATCATATTTGCAACCCAGCCGATGACCGCCTTGGACCAAACCCCTGGAATGCATCTCGGCTTCAACGCTTCTACGGCTAGTACGGCCACGTCAGTTCCACTAGCCTTTTCTTTATTGTAGTTTTTTCTTCTTACTTTTTGGGGGTTAGCACCTCCTAGGCTATGTTCGGATAAACCGAACTGCGTTTAAGCCCTTTTTGCATACATTTTCAAATGTACTACCCAGATTTACCTGGGAGCTCCTTTAAAGTAGCCAATAAATATACTTTCCATGCACATAATCGTCGTTGTCGTGTTTGCACTTTCCTGAACAATTTTAAGCCATCATATTAACCAATTTGACTTAAGTTTTTGCCAAGCTGGTTGCCTGGCTCCTGTGCGTACCCCCTACGTTCCCGATTGTTCGGCTAGGGGGTCAAGGGATCACCTTTGTAATTGTTACAACCAGGTTAGTCGCGTACATACCTCAGATGGGTGAAGCAGAAAGCTAGCGTTCTTAAGAACATAATGGGTTGGCCATGAGGGAGATTACAATAATTGGGTGTTCGCCACCAAGACTTGGGGATTCAGTCCCCAAACTGATTATTATTCGCATACTCTAGGTATCTGAATACAACATCTCTATTTAATATGACGAACCTGAAAAAAGGAACCCATGGAGGAACTATTTTTTTGAAAGATGTTTCTTACGTTAATAAGTAATATAACATAACTCTCCGCTGCGTTTTTTGTCTGCTCGCACCAAATGGCCAGATGGCCTAGTTATCGGAAGTGATTTTCTATTACCTCAGGTCACATAGTATGGAACACTCCCCGACCACTGGCCGGGGAGGCAGAAGCCGATGGCTGGTTAAGGCAGCGTTTATAGTACAAATTGAGAATGTTTGGTGTAAAGTATGTAGATACATAGAATCAAATAGCTTACTCTTTGTCAACATTCTCTATTGATCTATCTAGGGCACAGTCCTGTTGGGAGTATCGAGTCGCAGGCATCACTTGGTCATATACCAAATGAAGAGGTATTTCTTGCCCATCCGGCCCTGCTAGTCCCACACAGGCCATCCGCTCCGGCTCGAGTTTGGTGAAACGGGTCTTTACCATAGCCCATGCCTCTCGCGCCCCCTCTCGACAGGCCGATATCTTTCATAACTCAAAGTGTCGCCGACCTCCTTTAAAACAATTATCAAGTTCGGCCATATCATCCGGCGCCATCTCGGTTGGCCACAACGCATTGACCATGTTTTCATAGCTTTTCAAGCTTTCTCATGGATGCCATGCAGATCCTTTAAAATATTTCCTCCAAAGGAATTGACCTCTTCTCTGGGCCGCCTGGTTAGGAGACCTAGCACAAAGCATGGTATGACCTTTACACTCAGGTAGTATGAATGTCTATGTTCATACCAAAGCTGAAATATCACTTACTGGACATGCCTCTTTTAAATTTTGATTCTCTCCAAGAGCCTGCGCCAATTAAGTTTTCAAACTCTCGAGTTCTTTGGCCTGATGTTGGTTTTCCGCCGTCAGCTTGTTGTTCTCCTCATGGCTTTGTTTCAGCACCCAAAAACTGGCTTCATGCTATCACTCGACGTACCGTTGAGACTCTTTGGCGGCATCCAGGAACTTTTGCAGTTGACCTATGGATTCAGCTGCTATTAAGAAAACTGGTGTTAAACAGGGTACGTTGGCATAATCCATGTGCACTAAAAGTTTTTCCTCACCCTGGGCTTCGCTGGTGAACTTCTTCACCGCCTCTAGTTTGGATCTTGCATCGGCCAACTGCGTTCGGTTTAAATCAAGGTCCTCAGACAATATTTTTTGCTGGTCCCTTGAAGACTGCTGAAAATCACGACTACATATAGTCACAGACCCTTAACTTGGCCGTCCCGCCCGAGTCAAGGCTCGGGGGCTACTGGGTTAGCATTTATGTTCGGTTGTCAAAACCTATCTCTTACTTGCATGTTGATAGACAGAAGGTTGGCAATCTCCTCAAGGCATGTTCGGGCTACTCTGAGGTATGCATCTACCTAATTAAAAGTGTTAAATTCTTGATTGGAAAAAGCGACATGACGCAGGGATTCCTTCCATCGCCAATGATTCATCACACTTCCAACATTAGAATTGGTGACCGATACATCCTCAGGATCTTCTAAAGGATGGTCAGTAGTGGAACCCCCTGCGTTCACCCCTGCCCGTGCTGAGGACCTCTAACAATGCTCCAACGCCTCCTTGATGTCTTCGAACGGTAGGGGTGGTGCTTTTCTCCTATAGGCCCTGTTGAATGTCATTAGAGCCCATGGAGGCAAGGTCGATAATGATCCAATTGCAATCTTAATTACATTACCTTTTTCCAAAGGTGCGGTCGATGTAGCCCCCGCGGTTGCCTTTCGCTTGGAAGCTCCATTGTTGGATGATATTGGCACCATCCCCGTTGATGTTCCACGTGAGGTACGTCGACCCTTGGGAGTAGAAGTCAGCATACCAGGAGTGGCATGATGCAAATTCCCTGTTTGAGAACATGCCTTCTTGCTACTTACAACGGAGGAGTGGAGGGGCCCAGGGTGATCGGCTATAAGTGCCACCTTGGAACCGTCAAGGCTTTTCTGGAAGAAAACCCCATCCTCAAAATCAATGGATGTCTCTGGGTCCTTGTGAAATCCTGGGTCTTCGTCGCAGGAATGGTCCTCTAGTTGGGGGGATGGGAAGCTGATGCTCTCGACCAGGTGTCTCCAATTATGTTCGAAAAAACAGTGGGGCCGATCAACATACGGATGTAATGTCCAGGCTATGGAATGAAACATGAACTTACCCATTCAATGGGATTATAGTCCGAGTAGCCGTTCCAGTTCCTTGGGCGGGCGAACTCTTCTTCCTCTCCTTTGAACAAGTCGTCTATTATGGCAGCCATCGCCGCTTGGTTATCCGGCCCCTGCCGCTTGTAACAGGTCACGTCCCTTGTCCCGTTGTAGCACCAAAGGGGGAGCATCCTTTGCTGAAGAGGTTTCATGCATCGGTCAATTGCTGTGGCCATCACGTCAGTCATAGTCAATTTGTTGTGGGCCAGCAACCACACCTTGGTGGCCAAGCGCCGCACTTCGGTGGACTCTCCTTCGGAAGGGCTTTTTGGCCACCAGTTGAACCGCTTATTTAGCGGGACATCCGAATACTCGGGCAGACCCCTCTGAACTGGCTCAGACGAGGGGACGTCTTTGATATAAAACCACTTCGAAGTCCATTCTTCGGAATCTTTCTTTGGGGTCCCGATAGGATATCCCGTGCTGGCTATATGCCATACTTTGGCTCCGCCTACTTCAAAAGTTGACCCCTCATGGGTGCGAGGGCGAGGGAGAAATACTTCCTCGATTACTCGAAGTGAGCCTCGTAGCCCAAGAACATCTCGCAAAGGGCAACAAAGCCATATATTTGCAATATTGATCCAGGGGCAAGGTGATGAAGTTGGATCCTGTAAAACTCTAGCAAACCCCTCAGAAAGGGTGAATGGAGAATCCCAAACCTCGTAGAAGGAAGGGCACGAAACATACCATCTCGTCCTTGTGTTGGGCGGGAAAGTTCTCTGCAAAGACTTTGCCGTTTGCAGAAGTCAATCCGACATAGACAGATACAAGATCCGTGGCAAGAAGATATCCTTGCTGCTAGAGATCACATAACTGGAGGCGTGAGATCGAGTAGCAGGACCAGTTGCCCGGGAGTTGGTCATGAGGGCGTGAGGATGAAGCAGGGGCACTAGCCATTTATCTTGAGATTTGTTTGGAGTGGATTGAGTTTCTTGCTTTGGGATGGATGAGCCATTCGTGTGCCCCTGACCTATTTAATAGGTACATTTTCTGGTCGGATGCTTCTCTAAAAATGCACAAGGTTGTTCACCTCCTGGCCAACGCATGGAAGTCGAGGGTCATCCTAGATGGAATTTATGATGGGTATTTGACGGGTTAAGAGGTCATTGGTGGCCAAACTATCAAACCAGCCAGACAAGGAAAAGACGGAGAACTTGCCTCACAAGCCGAAGACTTTGGGACACACTAGGCGGTCGACAATTATGAAATCCGGTGTTGGAGTCTAGTTCGGGAGCTACTGAGGGAGTCCTGGACTAGGGAGTCCTCGGGCTGCCTGCCTATCTCTCATGGGCCGGACAGTTGGGCCCCACTATGGCTGCTGGAGGACCGTACTACGGGGCGGCATTGTATCCAGGCAGGAGACCTTTGGTGCCTTGGTGTGTACTCCAAGTCAAGATAGAAGATTCGGCATACTTATTTCCTTGTTTTAACCAACTATGTGTAACCCTAGTACCCTTGATGTCTATATAAACCAGAGGGTTTAGTCCATAGAGGCTAGAACAACAATTATCATCCTACTAGCTTAGGGTTTAGTTCCCCTGATCTCGTGGTAGATAACCTCTGTAAACCTCCATATACACAAGCAATATAATCAAGCAGGACATAGGGTTTTACCTCTTAGAGAGGGCCCGAACCTGGGTAAATATCGTGTCCCACATCCTTTGTTCCCCATTGATCCAAGATCCACAGCTCGGGACCCCCTACCCGAGATCCACCGGTTTTGACACTGACACCTACTTGAATAATTGATTATTGCGTGCTCATTTTAATGATACGTAGGTGCTTGTGAATACATGCTCATGTTATGTTCATTTGCATCTAGTCAGTTAGATGATTACTTGCTACTGTTAATAACATGTCTCATTCTTGTAATCATTTCTTATGCTAGTGACAATGATACGCTCATTTGGTAGTATCGTCTGTTATGATAATACTTGTGATACTCATCATCATCACTTTGCCATGCTCATTTGCATGAGTAGACTAATGATTTATTGTTGATATGAGGTTCATATGTTAAATGGTTATGTTTCCCATCCATGCTCATCTTAATATCATGCTCGATGCATCATTATTCCATCATGCTATTTTATTATTGCTCGGCACATCTCCATTCAAGTTAAACCAGACTCTAATCAAACTTGAACAAATCTTTTGGTTGAGTCATAGTGCTATCAAATCGAGCTGACCAGTGCAGCCACACTTGCCTAATGGGGGCCCCTAATTCGGTCTATTTTCATGCCTCTCACCTATGCTTCAAACTAGGGAAGGGTATGAGTGCGTGCTACCCTGATCACGTAAGCGACCATAAGCCTTGTGTGCCTAAGTTGTATGCATCCATTGTCCTCGTTTGGGACCATTTTGTTTTTGTTTTGCTATGATGGTTGATGACCCACAAGTGTAGGGTATCTATCATAGTCCTTTCGATAAGTAAGAGTGTCGAACCCAATGAGGAGCAGAAGGAACTGATAAGCGCTTTTCAGTAAGGTTTTCTCCGCAAGCACTGAAACTGTAGGTAACAAATACTTTTGTGATAAGATAAATTGTAACGAGTAACAAGCAATGAAAGTAAATAAAGTGCAGCAAGGTGGCCCAATCCTTTTTGTAGCAAAGTATAAGCCTGGACAATTTCTTATAATGAGAAAAGAGCTCCCAAGGACACATGGGAATTATCATCAAGCTAGTTTTCATCATGCTCATATGATTCGCGTTCAGTACTTTGATAATTTGATATGTGGGTGGATCGGTGCTTGGGTACTGCCCTTACTTGGACAAGCATCCCACTTATGATTAACCCCTATTGCAAGCATCCGCAACTACAAAAGAAGTATTAAGGTAAACCTAACCACAGCATTAAACATATGGATCCAAATCAGCCCCTAACAAAGCAACGCATAAACTAGGGTTTAAGCTTCTGTCACTCTAGCAACCCATCATCTACTTATTACTTTCCAATGCCTTCCTCTAGGCCCAAATAATGGTGAAGTTTCATGTAGTCGACGTTCACATAACACCACTAGAGGAAAAGACAACATACATCTCATCAAAATATCGAACGAATACCAAATTCACATGACTACTAATAGCAAGACTTCACCCATGTCTTCAGGAACAAACGTAACTACTCACAAAGCATATTCATGTTCATAATCAGAGGAGTAATAATATGCATTAAGGATCTGAACATATGATCTTCCACCAAGTAAACCAATTAGCATCAACTACAAGGAGTAATCAACACTACTAGCAACCCACAGGTACCAATTTGTGGTTTGGATACAAGATTGGATACAAGAGATGAACTAGGGTTTTGAGAGGAGATGGTGCTGGTGAAGATGTTGATGGAGATTGACCCTCTCCCGATGGGATGGTGATGACGATGGTGATGATTTCCCCCTCCCGGAGGGAAGTGTCCACGGCAGAACAGCTCCGCCGGAGCTCTAGATTGGTTCCACCAAGGTTCCTCCTCGTGGCGGCGGAGTTTCGTCTCGTAAGCTTGCCCACGATTTTTTCCAGGGTAAAAGCATTCATATAGCATAAGATGGACACCTGGGAGGCCACCAGGGGGCCCAGGAGACAGGGGCACGCCCAGTAGGGGTGGGCGCGCCCCCCACCCTCCTGGCCAGGGTGTGGGCCCCCTGAGGTGTTTCTTCCACTCAATAATTCTTATTAATTCCAAAAATAAGTTTCGTGGAGTTTCAGGACTCTTGGAGCAGTGCAGAATAGGTTTCCAATGTTTGCTCCTTTTCCAGCCGGAATTCCAGCTGGCGGCATTCCCCCTCTTCATGGTAAACCTTGTAAAATAAGAGAGAATAGCCATAAATATTGAGATATAATGTGTAATAACATCCCATAATGCAATAAATATTGATATAAAAGCATGATGCAAAATGGATGTATCAACTCCCCCAAGCTTAGACCTCGCTTGTCCTCAAGCGGAAGCCGAAATCGAAAAATAGGTCCACATGTTTAGAGATAGAGGTGTCGATAAAAATAAAATACGGACATGAGGGCATCATGATCATTCTTATAACAGCAACATAAATAGATTTTATCATATGATTTCTTATGCTCAAGTAACGATCAATTCACAATGTCAAGCATGGTTCAGAAACTTCATTGGGAGCTAGCAAACTGTAATCTCAGTCATTGAAGCAATTCCAATTTATCATAACATCAGAAAGAGTCAAGAATAGAGCTTTTCAGCAAGTCCACACACTCAACTATCATGTAGTCTTCTATAATTGCTAACACTCACACGGTACTTGTGGTTATAGAGTGTCAACCGGACACTGAGAAAGATAGGGGCTTATTGTGTTGCCTCCCAACGTATTCACCTTTAGGTGATGTCAACAATAATAATTCATGCTAACTTACATCCAATTGGATATATATATATATATATATATATATATATATATATATATATATATATATATATCATGATCTTTCAAACATGAGGAGCTTGCCAAAGGATAAAATGAAAAAAGGGAAAAGGTGAAGATCACCTTGAGTCAAGCAAAAAGTAAAAACATAAGGTAAAAGATAGGCCCTTCGCAGAGGGAAGCAGAGGTTGTCATGTGCTTTTAGGATTGGATGCATAAAATCTTAATGCAAAAGAACGTCACTTTATATTGCCACTTGTATATGGACCTTTATTATGTAGTCCTCACTTGTATTGCTTCCATAACAAGATCATATAAAGCTTATTTTCTCTGCACTAATAAGTTATACATATTTAGATAGCAATTTTTATTGCCTGCAACATGACAACTTACTTGAAGGATCTTACTCAATCCTTAGGTAGGTATGGTGGACTCTCATGGCAAAACTGGGTTTAAGGATATTGGAAGCACAAGTAGTATCTCTACTTGGTGCAAGGAATTTGGCTAGCATGAGGGGGAAAGGCAAGCTCAACATGTTTGGAAGGTCAATGACAATATACTTTAACTGAGATGTGAGAAAACATAAACCATTACGTTGTCTTCCTTGTCCAACATCAACTCTTTTAGCATGTCATATTTAATGAGTGCTCCCAATCATAGAAGATGTCCATGATAATATATTTGCATGTGAACCTCTCTTTCCGTATTACTTCCTATAATTTCAACGATGACCAAAACTACGTTTATCAACTCTCAACAACTTTTAAGCCTCATACTTTATATGTGTGAAGTCATTACTATCCATAAGATCAATATGAACTCTTTTATTCTTTCTACTTTCTCAAGATCATAGCAACATAGCAAAGCCCTTGACTCAACACTAATCTTTATTATAGAAAGCTCACGGACTCGATTACATAAAGAGATCACAAAGAAAAACTCAAAACTACTTGATATCAAAACTTCAATCTACTAGATCAAGATACTACTAAAAGGATCGAACTAAATAAAACGATAAAGATAGGAGTGTGATGGTGATACGATACCGGGGCACCTCCCCCAAGCTTGGCAGTTGCCAAGGGGAGTGACCATACCCATGTAACTATGTCCTCGAAGGTGATGGAGGTGGTGATGATGTAGGCTTGTTCCTCAATTTACGCTTGAGTATAGTTTTTTGCTCTTTTAGGTCCTCGATCTCCTGCTCAAGGCTTAATACTCTTTTGCACAATTCTTGTTTATTTTCCTGCAAGAGACGAAAAGGGATAAACTCGATCTTTGTCTTCTTTCCTCTATCAGGGAGGCTTGACTTTTTAAACTCCACATGCATGTCCCCTGGCTGAGGTAATGGGGCTTCGTCCTTGTCTGAACTCATCTCCTCTTTTCCCTTAGGTTCATAGTCTTCCTCTTATTCAGAGGTCCAGCCATCATGCATCAAGTCCCCGTAGACCTTAGGGTCTGCAAGGTAATCAGCCACATAGCTTTCTCCTTCTCAATCCTGAGATGACATATTGCTCTAAATCTGTAACAGAACAGCTCGAAACAAAAACAGAGGATATTTGCATGATACGGTGGTCAAAGCCTTCGGGAGATTATATAACAAATTTTTACTGACCAAAATACATAACATGTAAGAAAATGGAGTCCGGGAGGCACACGAGGTGGCCACGAGATAGGGGGTGCGCCCAGTATTGGTGGGTGCGCCCTCCACCCTCGTGGAGGCCTCGTGTCCTTCCCGGACTACTTCTTTCTTCCAAAAATTCTTAAATATTCCAAAACTGATAAAAATTGCCATTAGAATTGTTTTGGAGTCGGTTTACTTATCGTACCACATACCTATTCCTTTTCAGAGTCTGGAACGTTCTGGGAGGTGTCCCTTATGTATTCCTCCGGGGTTACGGTTTCAATAATATTAGTTTCAATATTGATAGGATTACCTGAGATATAATGTTTAATTCTTTGACCGTTCACCACCATCGGGCTTGTGCCTTCGAAGTTGTTAATTTTCATGGCACCAGAACGATAGAACTCCTTGATAAGGACCTTCCCATTTAGAGAGAAGTTTTCCTTGCAAAAAATCTTAAACAAGAGTTGAATAATAACACATAATCTCCTACGTTAAACTCACGCTTTTGTATCCTTTTGTCATGCCAGCGTTTGACTTTTTCTTTGAATAGCTTGGCATTCTCATAGGCTTGGGTTCTCCATTCATCAAGTGAGCTAATATCAAACAACCTCTTCTCACCCGCAAGTTTGAAGTCATAGTTGAGATCTTTCATAGCCCAATATGCTTTATGTTCAAGTTCTAGAGATAAATGACAAGCTTTTCCATAAACCATCTTATACGGAGACATACCCATAGGATTTTTTGTATGCAGTTCTATAGGCCCATAATGCATCATCATGTTTTTTGGACCAATTATTTCTAGAACAATTGACAGTCTTTTGCAAAATTAATTTGAGCTCTCTATTGCTCAACTCTACTTGACCACTAGACTGCGGATGATAAGGAGATGCGATTCTATGATTAACATCATACTTAGCAAGCATCTTACGGAAAGCACCATGAATAAAATGTGAACCACCATAAGTCATAAGGTATCTAGGGACTCCAAACCTCGGAAAAATAACTTCTTTAAGCATTTTAATAGAAGTGTTATGATCAGCACTACTAGTTGGAATAGCTTCTACCCACTTAGTAACGTAATCAACAGCAACTAGAATATGTGTATGACCATTAGAGGCAGCAAAAGGTCACATATAATCAAAGCCCCAAACATCGAATGGTTCAATAATAAGAGAATAATTCATAGGCATTTCTTGGCGTCTACTAATATTACCAATTCTTTGACATTCATCACAAGATAAGACAAACTTACGAGCATCTTTGAAGAGTGTGGGCCAATAAAAACCGGATTGCAATACCTTATGTGCAGTTCTATCTCCAGCGTGGTGTCCTCCATATGATTCAGAGTGACACTTGCGTAGGATCTATTCCTGTTCATGCTCAGGTACACAACGTCTAATAACACCATCTACTCCTTCTTTATAAAGGTGTGGGTCATCCCAGAAGTAATGTCTTAAATCATAAAAGAACTTTTTCTTTTCTCTACAAAAAAAGACACATCCGTGACATTTTGGGCCGAACGAAATTTTTTCTGTCATACATATGACACTTCTATGACGATAATTGTGACAAAACCCGGTATCATCATAGATGTGGTGGGCTCCTACTTCTATGACAAAAGATCATGACAGAAAATGGGCTTTTCGTCCTGGGCGGGCGGGAGACGCAGTTGCATGACATTCTTTGGCCATCCATGACGGAAAATACCGTGGTAGAAGCGAGGGGGAGGAAAATTTCTAGGAGTTCCCGATTATGGTGGGAGGTCAGGGGCCGAGCGATGCGCGTTTCTCTCGTACACGTACGCGCGTGTGTGCGAGGCGTTGGTTCTAACTGAACCCGAGCGAGGCGTTGGGCTCTAACTGAATCCGAGCGATTGCACTGCAGGCTACGCGTTACTGAACCCGAGCGATCGATCGATGGCTGTTAACTGAACTCGATCAAGCGATTCCTTCGCTGTTGCTGCTAACTGAAGCCGATCGATGCTGCCTCTTGGATGAACAGTGAGCGTTGCAGGGGGGTTGGATGAACAGTGAGCGGTGGCGTTGCCTCTGGATGAACAAGACCACGTGGTGTGGAGGGCTGGATGAACAGGATGACCCCGGGGAGGGCTGGATGAACAGTAGACGGTGGAGGGGTGGATGAACAGTAGCCCGTGGAGGGGTGGTTGAACAGGAGCCCGTGGAGAGGGGTGGTTGAGCAGTAACCGGTGGAGTAGCACACGGTGGAGGCTGGATGAACATGAGCCCGTGGATGAGCAGTCGCAGGTGGAGGCTGGAGGAGGTCGGCGGTGGATGAACAGTAGCCTGTGGAGGCTGGAGGAGGTCAACGGTGGAGATGAACAGTATCCCGTGAAGTCCCGTTTTGCGGTACGCCACACCCCTCCCGATGAACAACACCCCCGTTTCGACTGTAGGAGGTCCGTTTCGTCCGTTTTGCGGTACGCCAGACCCCTCCCAATCAACAGGACCCCCGTTTCGACCGTAGGAGGTCCGTTTCGTTCGTTTTGCGGTACGCCACACCCCTCCCGATCAACAGGACCCCTGTTTCGACCGTAGGAGGTCTGTTTCCTCCGTTTTGTGGTACGCCACACCCCTCCCGATCAACAGGACCCCCATTTCGACCTTGGGAGGTTTGTTTCCTCTGTTTTGTGGTACGCCACACCCCTCCCGATCAACAGGACCCCCGTTTCGACCGTAGGAGGTCTGTTTCCTCTGTTTTGCAGTACGCCAGACCCCTCCCAATGAACAGGATCCAGTTTCGAACGTGGCCGGTCGAACACAAGGTCGTTTCCTCCGTTCTGCGGTACGCCAAGCCTTGTTCCATCACATGTTCCGTCCAAGCCCTCCCGATGAACACGACCACGCATTCCATTTCGACCCAACCGGTTGGCTCCCACGCGTTCCGTTGCCTCCCTATGAACACAACGCATTTCGTTGCCTCCCCATGAACATGACGCATTCCGTTGCCTCTCCATGAACATGACGACGACACTGTTTCTCCATTCTGACCCAGCCATGTACATGAGCCCTGGCCGTACGTATGTGTGAGTAGGCGTTCGAGACCCCCCCCCCCATATGTACACATACATGGCCGTATTTTCTTTCTTGCGCCCTGGCCACTGTACGTACGTGTACATGCTACGTGTGCACCTCTACTACGACACATGCGCGCCTCTACATCCACCAGTATATATGTACGTACACATTCACGAGCAGAATGACAATGCTACGTACGCTTCGACCAGGTGGGTCCCGACTGTCAGGCACTTCCTTGCGTGCAAAGATGTAGCTGGTGGGTCCCAGCAGTCAGGGGGGCGAATCGTTTTTTTTTGCCCGGACGCACTTCCTTGCGTGCGAAGATGTAGCCAGTGGGTCCCAGCATTCAGGGGGGCGAATGGTTTTTTTGCCCGGACACACTTCCTTGCGTGCGAAGGTGTAGCTGGTGGGTCCCAGCAGTCAGGGGGAAACATTTTTTCGCGAAATACGGTGGCCCGTCCGGTGGGTCCCCGCTGTCAGGTGGAGGAATCATTATTTTGCGTGTAATAAGGAGACACTTCCTTGCTGCGGCCGTGGACCCAGCTGTCAGCCTCTCCATGTACAGTCCATGTCCGATGGAAGTCATTCCTTGACCACGCTGACCACGTCGCGCCGAGAGCACCACGGCGGTGGACGACGACGAGGCCTAGGAAGGGGACGACTCGGAGCCGGGGAAGATGCAACAGTGGATGCCCACGCGAAGAGGAGTACGAGGGTTCACTGGTTCGGCTGCGGTGTGAGGCTGCTGTCGCCGTAGAATAACAGGGGGTGTGGGTGAGTAGAGGGATGGCCTGACCAGCGGTGGGAGTAGTAGGAGGCGGTGAGGCCTCCGCGGCATCACAGCCGACCATGGGAGGCAGGAGCACGCGGCACGACCGGCGCTGGTTTGGGCGGCTAGAGCAAGAAAACCATAGGTTGAAGAAGCACTATGGCCGTTGCTTAACATCGTACGATAACAGGAGCTGGAATCGTTCATATTGACTAAGTTGACAAAGCCCTCCGTCCCCGTCAACTTGGTAGGCCCAGAAGTCAGCCTCCCACTATGCTGGGTTCCAGCTGGCAGGGGGAGTATTCATTTTTTTATGCGTAAAAAGGAGGCACTTCCTTGTGTGGGAAGATAGCTGGTGGGTCCGACATGTCAGCGGGGGGCATGTTTTTTTTCGTGAAATACAGAGGCCCTTCCGGTGGGTCCCAGATGTCAGGTGGAGGAATTACTATTTTGCGCGTAATAAGGAGGCATTTCCTTGTGTGCGGCCATGGACCCAGCTGTCAGCCTCTTGTCACACCCTAGCTAGTCATGCATCAGAGTGTGTGCATCATGTTTAAAATTCCATTTAATTTGAAATGGGGATTTGTGAAACCCTCAGAATCTTTTTGAAAATGACCCAAATAAAAATTTCTCCAAAAGGGTCCAAGAAAATGCTCATGTTGCTCTCTGAAAATATTGGACAGAGATAAAAATCAAACCAATATTTTTAAGAGCTCACAGGTATTTATTTTGGGCATTTGGAATTAATGCATAATTATTTGCATTGGAAATATATTATTATATATATTAATATATGTCCAAATATTATGCCATTTATAAAGGAGCTCTGGAATAATATATATAGCTCCTGAAAAAATTGGCATAAGTTAAATAAATGATTTAATATAATTTTTAAATCAAAACAAATGTCAGAAAATTAGAAAACAGAAAATAATTAACAGGAGGAGCTTACCTGGGCTCCTCCACTGTGCGGCCCAGCCAGCTGGCTGGCCCAGCCAGCAGCCGGCCCAGCCCACCTCCCTCCTCTGTCGTCTTCGTCCCGACAGAGGGAGGGGAGTGTGGTCGGCGCGCGCGCGCGCCACCGCGCCACGCCACCTCTCTCCCTGCCTGCCTGCCCTCCCTCTCCTCGCCTCGATGCCCTGGACGACGCCACGCCTCTCCCCCTGCTCTCTCTCACTCTCCCCCGGCTCTCCCTTCCTCTCCCTCGCTCTCTCTCTCACACGGCCGAACACCACCGTCGCCGCCGTTCGCCACAGCAGCCGTCTCCGGCCACGCCTCGCTCCCCCGACTAGCTCAGAAGCTCCGCCACGACCCCCTCTTCCTCCCCACCGCTCCACAGCTCCCCGGAAGCCCTGCATCGCCGCCACGTCGCCGTTCCCCTCTTCGGGCTCCGACCGTCGTCGCCATCGAATTCACCATCTCCAGCGTGTCCCCGAGCCCGCTAACCATCCCTGCAGCTCCGCGGTGAGCCCCCGGATCGTTTCCCCCTTCTCCCCTGGTCTCTCCCGACCTCTAGGCCCTAGCCCCACCTTGGCCGAGAGCTCCACGCCGCCGACGATGTCGCCGTCGTGGCCACGGTCACCGTAGCACCCAACCGAGCGCACTATCGTGCTCCCCACCTCACCAGGAGCACGCAGCACGCACTAACGCCTCCCCAAACCCCTTGCAACGTCGATCCCGACCGCACCCGAACTCCGGCAGCCGCAGCCGAGCTCGCCGCCGTCGACTCCGGCCACCCCAGGGCCAGCCACGGCCACCGTTCGACGCGCGAGAGCAAGAGCTATCCAACGAGCCCAAGCACGACCTCGCCCGTGCCCTGTAGCGCGATCCCGCACCGCGCCGCCGTCTCGGGCCTCGCCGGCGTCACGTCGCCGGTGGGTTTGACCCACCTTGACCACGGCAGGACCCCCCAGAGTCACTGACGCGTGGGCCCCGTCGGACAGGTGGTTAGTTAGTACTAATTACCGTTAGTCAACCCCCCCTGACACTGACAGTGGGCCCCAGCGCCACTAATTACTAATTAGGATTAAATTAACCCTATTAAACCCCCCTGTCACTGACGTGTGGACCCCACCCGTCAGGTTTGACCTCAGCCAGCCGTAGTTGACCACTGACGTCATGCTGGCGCAATAAATATATTTCTGGATTTAAATTTAATCAGGAAATTCCAGAATATTATTTAAACTTCAAAAATTCATAACTTTTATTCTGTAACTCCAAATTGGACAAATTATATATGAAAAATGATCAGAAAAATCCAATCTATCCATCTGTACTATTTTCATGCATGATCAAACAAGTTAAATTGATGTTTTAAGCATAACAAGGAAAAGCACTTTAAAAGGCCATATTTGAATTTGAAATTTGAATCCTTGATTCAAATTTGCTCAAATCCTTCTGGTTTTAGTTGCATTAGCCCAACACACTCATATTGCCATGTTTCATGCATGCATCATATTGTTGCACATTGTTTGGTGATGGTTGTGTATCGGTGTCCTTTGCGACAGGTTCTGCCCCCGAGGAGTACCGTGATTACCCTAACGAAGAACCGTATCAGTGCATCGAACCATCAGGCAAGCAACCACCCATTTGATCATATCGATACAATCCCATGTTCTCGCTCCTGCTCTCTTTTACTGCATTAAGACAACGCGATTCAAACTGCTGTGTGCTACGGTAGTTGAACCCATTTCCTCTGCATGACCTGTCATTGCCACAGTAACTAGATGAAACCCACTAGCATGTGTAGGAGTTGATTGAGCCCTATGTATGTGTTGTTCCTACCTTGCTATGCCTGCTATGCTTAGAGTCGTGTCAGGTCTGGTTCATCTGGGTGATGGGCTAGAGTGAAATGATTATGTCGGTAATGAGAGTGGTGTGGTGAACACGTTTTGGTAAAGGTATCGATGATAGGCCATGTAGGAGTACATGGTGGGTTGTTTCATTGAAGCCGACCTTAAGCACTGAGATCTGTATATGTGATTTAAGATACAGCTACTACCATGCATTGGGCCCTGAAATATGACCCCGCTCGACTTCTTATTCACCCTAGCTCTCTGTCCAGGAGTTGCAAGTAGTTTCTGGTGTTTGTAGCCTACTGGAGGCCGTGGACAGCGCTGACCGTAGGGGTGGGCTGTGATGCGGTAGGTACGTGGCACGGTGTACCGAATACCCGTTAGGTATCTCGGGAACCCTGTTCACATTGTTCGGGGCCGTATGGGAAACCTCGGCCGGACTCCCTGCGGATGGAACCTGAATAGGCGATAAACCTGGACTAGAGGCTTAAGTGTTTAGGTAGGTCGTGGTCTACACCCACGTCGGCTTTCGCTTGAAGTCTGCCGAGCACATGTCGTGTGCAGACGCTAAGTGGTGGAAACATGTATGAAGAAGTACACCCCTGCAGGGTTAACATGATCTATTCGAATAGCCGCGTCCACGGTAAAGGACTACTTGGTTGCCTATACAGTTCATAGACAAGTAAATGGAAACTGCTAAAAGCCTCAAGATAAGTGTGAGTGCCGAGGATGGCTCTTCCGTAGGAAGACGGAGGTGGATCCTCGGTAGTGTATTGAAGTGGTGAGTAGTGGACTCGTGTGCGCAAAACTATTTCAAGTTGGAGTATCGTAGGATAGTCTAGCCAAGAGTCAAAGCTGGCTTGCTGCAATAACTCCACCAACCCTTCTTGATACTATGCATGTATGTAGGATCTGATGTAAGTCTTGCTGAGTACCTTTGTACTCATGTTGCTATAATCTACATTTTACAGAAGACGCTGCAACCCCTTCTGATGGGTTCTATGTAGACGTTGACATCAACGAGTAGGCTAAAGACCCAGGTGGTGACCCTGAGCTTGTGATGGACCACGTAGTATAGCTAGGCTTTCCAAGCCTCTTCTATTTTACTAGTTGTCTGTACTCAGACAAGTTACTTCCGCTGCTGGTTTGTATGACTGTATGACTTGTATGTGGGGTCGTGAGACCCGTACCTTTGTGTATGTTATGTATGGCTCCCTGAGCCTTAAATAAAGTACTTGTGTCATAGAGTCATGTTGTGATGCTTCGTTGTATTTGCACATATCGAGCATATTGTGTGTATGATTGAAATGCTTGGTATGTGTGGGATCTGACTATCTAGTCGTTTATCTTTGGTAGCCTCTCTTACCGGGAAATGTCTCCTAGTGTTACCGCTGAGCCATGGTAGCTTGCTACTGCTCTGGAACACTTAGGCTGGCCGGCATGTGTCCTTCTTCGTTCCTGTGTCTGTCCCTTCAGGGAAATGTCACGCTTTGAGTACCGGAGTCCTGTTAGCCCGCTACAGCCCGGTTTACCGGAGTCCTGTTAGCCCAGTGCTACAGCCCGGACCCACTTGCTGATGACCGACACGTTCGAGGCTGGGTCATGGATGCCTGTCCCTGTAAGTCTGTGCCACTTTGGGTTTACGACTAGTCATGTCAGCCCGGGCTCCTTATCATATGGATGCTAGCGACACTATCATATACGTGAGCCAAAAGGCGCAAACGGTCCCGGGAAAAGGTAAGACGACACCCGTGGGGATACCGTGCATGAGGCCGCAAAGTGATATGAGGTGTTACCGGCTAGATCGATGTGACATCGAGTCGGGGTCCTGACAGCGTTGGTATCAGAGCCGGACTGCCTGTAGGTTCTCCAAGCCAAACTGGTCGATGTTGAGTCTAGAAATTCTTTAGTTATATGTAGGGGAATTGTTTGTGGGTTGGAACGTAAGGCTCTTTTTACTCCTTATACCTTATGACTTTCTGATCTGAGTCAGTCCATTCTTCCACCGGGGGTTAAGGAATTAGGATCTACTCTCTCTATCAGGATCACGTGTTACTAATCAGTAGTACCTTATAGGTATGAAGGATACAAGCCTAGTTCAGTTCTTTTACCATATTATGTTGCTAGGATGGTCTCAGAACTTTGATATGATGATGTTAAGCGTGTATGAAATCCTTTGTCAAATGTCTCAAAATCCTTCTGGAGCATTTACAGCTGTTATGCTGCCGAAATTTTGCTAGAAATTCTAATGCCTTTGCATTATGGTTGTGCTTTCAGATGGCCACTCGCGACCTCAATCAAGTGGTTCGCCTGACTCGATGCCTAGATGTACCCGGCCATACTGCTAAGTTGGTCAGGGTAATGACTGAGGCTGGATACCGCTGGTATCCCGAGTACACGGTCGAAGAGCAATTCCGAGATTTTAATCAAAGCCAGTATCTCTGCACTGTCAGGATATTTCCATCTTATCCTGGATCCACCGAGCCTCTTCACTGCTCCTATGGACTCGGGGTTACTATTGAGATTGCTGTGCAGGACGCCGCCTACTCTATGATGACCATTATGCGAGTCAGATCTGGTCTATTTCGGGACTCTGATTTCCGGTATATGCCAGGATCACTTCCGGGAGCACAAGGGTATCTCCAGGCTATCTATGCTGACCCCACTCAAGAGGATCCCAACGTCGTTCTCGGTACGCTTCTTGTTAATTGCCACCCGGCATCTGTTCTTTTCGATACAGGAGCCTCTCATTCTTTTATATCTGAAAACTATGCTCGCTTGCATAACGTCGCATTCGGTGATATGCCAACCTCTATGGTAATTCAAACTCCGGGATCCAAATGGCAAACTTCTAGAGTAAGCCATGGAAATGAAATCCAAGTCGTCAGACTTGTTTTTCTCGCATCTTTGATAGCCCTTAAATCCTCAGATATTAATATCATTTTGGGTATGGACTGGATGTCAGCTCATCAAGCCAAAATTGATTGCTTCTCTAGGACTGTTCAACTCACCCATCCTTCGGGGAAGATAGTCAATGTCTTGACCCGAATAGCCAAGCGGAAATTATATTCTCTTAACGCCAGCCCTTTGCCAGACCTTGAGGACGTGCCGGTAGTCCGTGACTTTCCGGATGTCTTTCCAGAGGAATTGCCAGGTGTCCCACCTGACAGGGATGTTGAGTTCGTAATAGATCTCATTCCAGGAACCGTTCCGATTGCTAGAAGACCCTATAAGATGGCACCCCTAGAACTAGCCGAGCTTAAGAAACAACTCGATGAGTCCTTGAAAAAGGGTTTCATCCGACCTAGCTCATCTCCGTGGGCTTGCCCCGTCCTATTCGTTAAGAAGAAGGATGGTACGGACCGGATGGTTGTAGATTACCGACCTGTCAATTTGGTCACAATCAAGAACAAATATCCGCTTCCCAGGATCAACGTTCTGTATGATCAGCTCGCTGGATCCTCAGTCTTCTCCAAGATGGATTTGAGGTTGGGCTACCATCAAATCAAAATCAGAAACGGGGACATTCCTAAAACGGCTTTTGTTACTCGTTATGGCCAATACGAGTACACCGTCATGTCCTTCGGTTTAACCAACGCTCCAGCCACCTTTTCTCGGTTAATGAACTCAATCTTCATGGAGTATTTGGATAAATTCGTCGTAGTTTATCTCGATGATATACTCATCTACTCCAGGAACGAGGAAGAACATGCCGAACATTTAAGGCTAGTGTTGAAGAAACTTCGAGAGCATCGCCTTTATGCCAAATTTTCTAAATGTGAATTCTGGTTGTCAGAAGTGACCTATCTGGGTCATGTAATATCTGGTAAAGGTATTGCTGTTAATCCTGAGCGAGTTCAAGCCGTCCTTAATTGGACTCCACCTGAATTAGTCAAGCAAGTTCGGAGTTTTCTGGGCTTAGCGAGCTATTGCCGTCGCTTTGTCGAGAACTTCTCCAAGGTTGCTAAACCTCTAACCGAACTCCTCAAGAAAGATAAGAAGTTCGAATGGACTCCACAATGTGAGCACAGCTTTCAGGAACTGAAAAGACGCCTGACCTCTGCTCCCGTGCTGGTACCGCCAGACTTCTCCAAGGACTTTGTTATCTACTGCGACGCCTCGCGACAAGGACTAGGTTGCATTCTTATGCAAGATCGACACGTAATTGCTTACGCTTCACGGCAATTGCACCAACATGAGGAAAATTATCCTACTCATGATCTAGAGCTTGCAGCCGTAGTCTATGCACTTAAGACCTGGCGACATTACCTCCTCGGTAATCGTTGCGAAATATTCACTGATCACCAAAGTCTGAAGTATATTTTCACCCAACCGGATTTGAATCTCAGGCAGAGACGTTGGGTTGAATTGATCATAGACTTCGACTTAGGAATAACCTACACCCCAGGGAAAGCCAACGTCATGGCTGATGCGCTAAGTCGTAAATCTTATTGTAACAACCTGATGTTACAACAAAGTCAACCGCTTCTCCATGAGGAATTTCGGAAGCTTAACCTTCACATTGTACCTCAAGGGTTTCTTTCCACCTTGGTGGCAAAACCTACTCTTATGGATCAAATCATCGCTGCCCAAAGGCGAGATAAGGGAATATCTAAAATCAAAGAGAACATTGCTAGCGGAGGTGCTAGTTGTTTCTCCACAAATGATCATGGTGTTGTGTACTTTGAGAACCGTCTAGTGGTTCCCAAGAACCAGCATCTACGGCAGTTGATCCTTAAAGAAGCTCATGAATCTCCCCTCACCATTCATCCCGGTAGCACTAAAATGTATCAGGACCTACGCCAGAGGTTCTGGTGGACTAGGATGAAGAGAGAAATCGCTCAGTATATTGCAAATTGCGACGTCTGTCGTCGTGTAAAAGCAGAGCATCAACGGCCTGCTGGCACCCTTCAACCCTTAGCTATTCCTGAATGGAAATGGGATAAAATTGGTATGGATTTCATTACCGGGTTTCCCAGGACCAAGAGAGGGAATAATGCTATTTTCGTCGTGGTCGATCGTCTTTCCAAAGTAGCTCATTTCTTACCTGTTCGTGAGAGTATAACCGCTAGTCAGCTGGCAGATTTGTACATCTCCCGAATAGTGTCTCTCCATGGTGTTCCTTTGGAAATTAACTCGGATCGAGGAAGTCTTTTCACCTCTCGATTTTGGGAAAGTTTCCAAAATGCTATGGGAACTCGTCTCTCTTTTAGCACCGCTTTCCACCCTCAGTCGAGTGGTCAAGTGGAACGCGTCAACCAGATTCTAGAAGACATGCTTCGAGCCTCTGTTATCTCTTTCGGAATGGACTGGGAGAAGTGTCTTCCATTTGCCGAATTCGCTTACAACAACAGCTATCAATCCAGCTTGGGTAAAGCCCCTTTTGAAGTTCTCTATGGACGACGATGTCGAACACCCCTTAACTGGTCAGAAACCGGGGAAAGACAATTCTTTGGCCCGGATATGATTCAGGAAGCAGAAGAACAAGTTCGTGTCGTTCGTGAAAAGTTGAAAACAGCCCAATCTCGTCAAAAGAGTCAATATGACCGAAAACATAAGGCTATGACTTTCGAGGTTGACGAGAAGGCTTATCTTCGGGTCACCCCTCTGAAGGGAACCCATCGTTTCGGTATCAAAGGCAAATTGGCTCCTCGTTACATTGGACCTTTTCGCATTCTTGCCAAACGAGGAGAAGTTGCCTACCAGTTGGAACTACCTCCGCACCTCTCCAGAGTTCACGATGTCTTCCACGTTTCTCAACTCAGGCGTTGCTTCTCGGATCCTATCCGTGAAGTGGACCACGAAACGCTTGATCTCCAAGATAATCTTACATATCGAGAGTACCCCGTTCATATCCTCGATCAGGCCGAACGTATCACCCGACGTCAGAACATCAAGTTTCTCAAAATTCAATGGTCGCACCATTCTGAAGATGAAGCAACTTGGGAAAGGGAGGATCGTCTTCGACTTGAGTATCCCGCCTTCTTCCCGGAGGAACCTAAATCTCGGGACGAGATTCTTTTGAGTGGGGGTGAGTTGTCACACCCTAGCTAGTCATGCATCAGAGTGTGTGCATCATGTTTAAAATTCCATTTAATTTGAAATGGGGATTTGTGAAACCCTCAGAATCTTTTTGAAAATGACCCAAATAAAAATTTCTCCAAAAGGGTCCAAGAAAATGCTCATGTTGCTCTCTGAAAATATTGGACAGAGATAAAAATCAAACCAATATTTTTAAGAGCTCACAGGTATTTATTTTGGGCATTTGGAATTAATGCATAATTATTTGCATTGGAAATATATTATTATATATATTAATATATGTCCAAATATTATGCCATTTATAAAGGAGCTCTGGAATAATATATATAGCTCCTGAAAAAATTGGCATAAGTTAAATAAATGATTTAATATAATTTTTAAATCAAAACAAATGTCAGAAAATTAGAAAACAGAAAATAATTAACAGGAGGAGCTTACCTGGGCTCCTCCACTGTGCGGCCCAGCCAGCTGGCTGGCCCAGCCAGCAGCCGGCCCAGCCCACCTCCCTCCTCTGTCGTCTTCGTCCCGACAGAGGGAGGGGAGTGTGGCCGGCGCGCGCGCGCGCCACCGCGCCACGCCACCTCTCTCCCTGCCTGCCTGCCCTCCCTCTCCTCGCCTCGATGCCCTGGACGACGCCACGCCTCTCCCCCTGCTCTCTCTCACTCTCCCCCGACTCTCCCTTCCTCTCCCTCGCTCTCTCTCTCACACGGCCGAACACCACCGTCGCCGCCGTTCGCCACAGCAGCCGTCTCCGGCCACCCCTCGCTCCCCCGACTAGCTCAGAAGCTCCGCCACGACCCCCTCTTCCTCCCCACCGCTCCACAGCTCCCCGGAAGCCCTGCATCGCCGCCACGTCGCCGTTCCCCTCTTCGGGCTCCGACCGTCGTCGCCGTCGAATTCACCGTCTCTAGCGCGTCCCCGAGCCCGCTAACCATCCCTGCAGCTCCGCGGTGAGCCCCCGGATCGTTTCCCCCTTCTCCCCTGGTCTCTCCCGACCTCTAGGCCCTAGCCCCATCTTGGCCGAGAGCTCCACGCCGCCGACGATGTCGCCGTCGTGGCCACGGTCACCGTAGCACCCAACCGAGCGCACTATCGTGCTCCCCACCTCACCAGGAGCACGCAGCACGCACTAACGCCTCCCCAAACCCCTTGCAACGTCGATCCCGACCGCACCCGAACTCCGGCAGCCGCAGCGGAGCTCTCCGCCGTCGACTCCGGCCACCCCAGGGCCAGCCACGGCCACCGTTCGACGCGCGAGAGCAAGAGCTATCCAACGAGCCCAAGCACGACCTCGCCCGTGCCCTGTAGCGCGATCCCGCACCGCGCCGCCGTCTCGGGCCTCGCCGGCATCACGTCGCCGGTGGGTTTGACCCACCTTGACCACGGCAGGACCCCCCAGAGTCACTGACGCGTGGGCCCCGTCGGACAGGTGGTTAGTTAGTACTAATTACCGTTAGTCAACCCCCCCTGACACTGACAGTGGGCCCCAGCGCCACTAATTACTAATTAGGATTAAATTAACCCTGTTAAACCCCCCTGTCACTGACGTGTGGACCCCACCCGTCAGGTTTGACCTCAGCCAGCCGCAGTTGACCACTGACGTCATGCTGACGTCATGCTGGCGCAATAAATATATTTCTGGATTTAAATTTAATCAGGAAATTCCAGAATATTATTTAAACTTCAAAAATTCATAACTTTTATTCTGTAACTCCAAATTGGACAAATTATATATGAAAAATGATCAGAAAAATCCAATCTATCCATCTGTACTATTTTCATGCATGATCAAACAAGTTAAATTGATGTTTTAAGCAGAACAAGGAAAAGCACTTTAAAAGGCCATATTTGAATTTGAAATTTGAATCCTTGATTCAAATTTGCTCAAATCCTTCTGGTTTTAGTTGCATTAGCCCAACACACTCATATTGCCATGTTTCATGCATGCATCATATTGTTGCACATTGTTTGGTGATGGTTGTGTATCGGTGTCCTTTGCGACAGGTTCTGCCCCCGAGGAGTACCGTGATTACCCTAACGAAGAACCGTATCAGTGCATCGAACCATCAGGCAAGCAACCACCCATTTGATCATATCGATACAATCCCATGTTCTCGCTCCTGCTCTCTTTTACTGCATTAAGACAACGCGATTCAAACTGCTGTGTGCTACGGTAGTTGAACCCATTTCCTCTGCATGACCTGTCATTGCCACAGTAACTAGATGAAACCCACTAGCATGTGTAGGAGTTGATTGAGCCCTATGTATGTGTTGTTCCTACCTTGCTATGCCTGCTATGCTTAGAGTCGTGTCAGGTCTGGTTCATCTGGGTGATGGGCTAGAGTGAAATGATTATGTCGGTAATGAGAGTGGTGTGGTGAACACGTTTTGGTAAAGGTATCGATGATAGGCCATGTAGGAGTACATGGTGGGTTGTTTCATTGAAGCCGACCTTAAGCACTGAGATCTGTATATGTGATTTAAGATACAGCTACTACCATGCATTGGGCCCTGAAATATGACCCCGCTCGACTTCTTATTCACCCTAGCTCTCTGTCCAGGAGTTGCAAGTAGTTTCTGGTGTTTGTAGCCTACTGGAGGCCGTGGACAGCGCTGACCGTAGGGGTGGGCTGTGATGCGGTAGGTACGTGGCACGGTGTACCGAATACCCGTTAGGTATCTCGGGAACCCTGTTCACATCATTCGGGGCCGTATGGGAAACCTCGGCCGGACTCCCTGCAGATGGAACCTGAATAGGCGATAAACCTGGACTAGAGGCTTAAGTGTTTAGGTAGGTCGTGGTCTACACCCACGTCGGCTTTCGCTTGAAGTCTGCCGAGCACATGTCGTGTGCAGACGCTAAGTGGTGGAAACATGTATGAAGAAGTACACCCCTGCAGGGTTAACATGATCTATTCGAATAGCCGCGTCCGCGGTAAAGGACTACTTGGTTGCCTATACAGTTCATAGACAAGTAAATGGAAACTGCTAAAAGCCTCAAGATAAGTGTGAGTGCCGAGGATGGCTCTTCCGTAGGAAGACGGAGGTGGATCCTCGGTAGTGTATTGAAGTGGTGAGTAGTGGACTCGTGTGCGCAAAACTATTTCAAGTTGGAGTATCGTAGGATAGTCTAGACAAGAGTCAAAGCTGGCTTGCTGCAATAACTCCACCAACCCTTCTTGATACTATGCATGTATGTAGGATCTGATGTAAGTCTTGCTGAGTACCTTTGTACTCATGTTGCTATAATCTACATTTTACAGAAGACGCTGCAACCCCTTCTGATGGGTTCTATGTAGACGTTGACATCAACGAGTAGGCTAAAGACCCAGGTGGTGACCCTGAGCTTGTGATGGACCACGTAGTATAGCTAGGCTTTCCAAGCCTCTTCTATTTTACTAGTTGTCTGTACTCAGACAAGTTACTTCCGCTGCTGGTTTGTATGACTGTATGACTTGTATGTGGGGTCGTGAGACCCGTACCTTTGTGTATGTTATGTATGGCTCCCTGAGCCTTAAATAAAGTACTTGTGTCATAGAGTCATGTTGTGATGCTTCGTTGTATTTGCACATATCGAGCATATTGTGTGTATGATTGAAATGCTTGGTATGTGTGGGATCTGACTATCTAGTCGTTTATCTTTGGTAGCCTCTCTTACCGGGAAATGTCTCCTAGTGTTACCGCTGAGCCATGGTAGCTTGCTACTGCTCTGGAACACTTAGGCTGGCCGGCATGTGTCCTTCTTCGTTCCTGTGTCTGTCCCTTCGGGGAAATGTCACGCTTTGAGTACCGGAGTCCTGTTACCCCGCTACAGCCCGGTTTACCGGAGTCCTGTTAGCCCAGTGCTACAGCCCGGACCCACTTGCTGATGACCGACACGTTCGAGGCTGGGTCATGGATGCCTGTCCCTGTAAGTCTGTGCCACTTTGGGTTTACGACTAGTCATGTCAGCCCGGGCTCCTTATCATATGGATGCTAGCGACACTATCATATACGTGAGCCAAAAGGCGCAAACGGTCCCGGGAAAAGGTAAGACGACATCCGTGGGGATACCGTGCGTGAGGCCGCAAAGTGATATGAGGTGTTACCGGCTAGATCGATGTGACATCGAGTCGGGGTCCTGACACCTCTCCACGCACAGTCCACTTCCGATGGTGTCGTTCGTGGACCACGTTGACCATGCCGTGCCGAGCGCATCCAAGGTGGTGGACGACGGCGAGGCCCCGGACAACAACGAGCCGGAGATGGGAAGACGTGGGAGTAGTGTCGCAGACGGAGAGGTGTACGAGGGTTAACTGGTTCTAGTGCGGTCTAGTTCGGCAGTCAATGGAGAAGAACAGGAGGTGTGGAGGGGTGGAGGGATGGCCTGGCCAACGGTGGAGTAGCGCTTCACAGCGAAGCATGCTAAGCAGAGCTGCTAGCAGCAAGAGGCGGGAGGTGGTCCAAGCGGCGCTGGAGGAAGAAGATGAGAGATTGAAGATGGATGTTGGTCGTTGGATGTAAATCCAACGACAAACATGTCAGAATCATTTGTTGACTAAATTGACAACGACTTGCGTTGGCTTCGACCTATTGGCCCACATTTCAACCTCCAAAAATGTGGCACGTTTTCAACCCATTTTTCAGAATTTACAGTCTTTTTTTTGCGCGGTAGAATTTACAATCAATTTGATCTTCTTTTTTTTCTGAATTACAGCCATTAGCTGGGCTGGGTGAACAAATAATGTAGCGTCCATGTGGCCCATTTATTTTATTTCCTAAGAAATTACAGGCCATTTGCACTTTCTCGAAATACACGATTTTGCTGGGCTGATTCTATTTATAATGTTGGGTTGGGCCAGCAATGTTATCAAAAAATAAAAAGGGGCTGAGCATTTTGTTATAAATATATTTAAATAATAAGTGATATTATTACATCCGTCCTTAAATCTTACCAAGCTTTTGTACACAATCACTAGGATTTTCGTGCCAAAACAATCCAGGATTTTATTTGTTCAGAAATTATTTTTATAAGTTAATAAGATGTGGGATATTGTTTTCTTACATATGTAAGTATATGTTAAATATATGATGGCAATAAAAATAATATATAATAACATATAAAATAATTTAAATATATATAATATAGTTAGAAGGGAAACATAAGTTGGACCTGGCGTTCCTATTCTTATATAAAAAAATAGAACAGAACTCTGCGTTTTCTTCAAAAAAATACATAAATTGGGCTGCCAAAAATAAAACCTCGGATGGGAGGTCCATAGGCCGGTCGATACATGACGGCCCTAAGAAAATACAAACAGGCCTATGGACCTCCCATCCGAGGTCGTGGGTTGCGCATGTTAGAAATGAAAGCCTAGACGGGGCAGCCCAAAACCACGTCCAACACTTGCCAAAACTTCGTCCCTCATTTTCTCTGTGTTTCGCACACTCAACATTGTGTGGGCATTTTGACTGTGCATCATATGAAGATGTGCTATGCATGAATGTTGATCAGCATGATGTTAACTGGCTGGTAGTTCCATTTTTGACCATGAATAAAACTTCCAACATGATGTTAACCCTGTTTGAAAAGGCCGTGTTAATATAAATGCTCTACCTCTAAAAGTTGCAGTTTCTTATCTGAAACTAAAAGTTGCAGTTTCTTATCTGAAACTGAACTTGCAGTTTCTTATCTGTAACTGAAAGTTGTAGTTTCTTATCTGAAACTGAACTTGCAGTTTCTTATCTGAAACTGAAACTTGCAGTTTCTTCTCTGAGAATCACATTGTCTGCACTTTTATACTCCTATGAGACTACATTTTTTTAAGTGCTAAAAATAGATCTCTAGAATTCATAAAATACTTCATATGCTCAATACTGCAAATCTGAAATTCAAAAGACATTCATATCTGAAAGTACTCTCAAAATACACAACACAAAACACAATTCACAACCTGCAAATACTGACAACCCTAAGCTCCTCCTGACAATTCACAACCTGTCGACTATTGGGCTAGGGGGGGCAGCCCCCTCCTATTCCTCGGCGGCAGACAGCCGCCCCGTGAGACGATGTGAACGGCGAGGGAGACGATGGCGGGGAAGTGTCGTCGAGCCAACTACTTTTCTCCTCTTGCAGTTGGGTTCGGTCGACGAAGACTCCACCGGCTCGCTCTGGCAGGACACCCTCACAAACGGCACCCTATAGATGCTCGATCCTTCAATCTTTGGTGGATGCTCCATCTGGGATCGATACTCCCACCACCGCTCCCTCACGATCGGATTCGGTGAATCTGTTTGCTCCATGGCCCGGAGGAGCAGCTCTATGTGCTCCGGTGCGACTCCCTCCAGGAGTATCGCCGCCTTTTCGCTCTGTTGCAGATATTTGTCCATGGATGTCGTCGTCGCCGCTAGTTGGTCCTTGTTGTCAAACCAAGACTGTATCTCCAACATCCTAGCTAGCTTCATAGGATCGCTGTCTGCGATCCTCACGTATCGGTTGTACTCCTCCATCGATCTACTTCTCCACAGCACCTTCACTCGCCGGCGGTGGTTTTTGAATGGAAGAGGAGAGGAGCAGCGCTGGTTTTGGATTAGAACGGCAGAGGAGCGATACTGGTTTTGGACTGGAACAAGGGAGGTGGGGCGGTGGTTTTGGAATGGAAGAGGAGAGGAGCGGCGCTGGATTAAGATTGGAACAGGAGAAGAGCGGCGATGGTTTAAGAGGAGAAGAGCAGAAGAGCGGCGCTGGTCTTGGAAGTATTCTTTTGTTGTTTTGCGTATTTTGGGTCAAAGTTTGACCACGTACCCCATGCAAAATGTGAATGCATGTCACCAAAAATTGTATCATTTGGTTCGTATCTGAATGTACTTTCAAATTATATTATTTTTGCAACATATAACATATATTTTATGTGCGAAAATCATGGTCAATTATGACCTAGAATAAAAGGGATACTAGTTAATGTGGGGTCACTTTCTGAATTGAAGGGTAAATTGATTTTGATTTTGATCCAGTCACAGCGCGCCGGCCTTCTTGTCCAATACTAAATCGCTGCCGCACGCTCCTCTCCCTCTTCTCCATTGCAAAACCACCTCCTCTCCTCTCCATCATCTCTATTCCGAAGCCACCGTATCGCCTCTCCCTCTTTCGATCTTCTCCATTGCAAAACCACCTCCTCTCCTCTCCATCATCTCCATTCCAAAACCATCGTCTTGGCTCTCCCTCTTCTGACCTTCTCCATTGCAAAACCACCTCCTCTCCTCTCCATCATATCCATTCCAAAACCACCGTCTCGCCTCTCCCTCTTCTGATCTTCTCCATTGCAAAACCACCTCCTCTCCTATCCATCATCTCCATTCCAAAACCACTGTCTCACCTCTCCCTCTGCTGATCCTCTCCATTGCAAAACCACCTCCCCTCCTCTCCATCATCTCCATTCCAAAACCACCGTCTCGCCTCTCCCTCTTCTCTATTGCAAGACCACCCATCTCTCCTCCCATCTTCCAAAGCTAGCACCGGACCACTCAGAAGGACATCTATGGAGAGGATGCAGCACCGAATCAGGCAGATCACCGGCGGTGACCAGGCAAAGTTAACCAGGTTGAAGGAGATCCTTAGTTGGTTTGACAATGAGTGGGAGATTTTGAGGACAGTGCGGACCATGTGGCAATGTATGCGAAAGAGCGAGACGGCGGTGATGTACATGTACTCCTCGGCGGCAGTCACGCTGCAGTCCTCCGAGTTCATCAAGTATCTCCTCTGGGCGATGGAGCAGACAGATTCTCCCAAGGCGACAGTCAGGCGGAGGTGGTGGGCGTACAGGTCGAAGGTCGAGCACCCAGAGGATAACGAATCGATCGAGTATGGTGTGCCGTTCGTGAGGGTGTAGAGCCAGCCGGAGCCACAGGAGTATTCATTCTCCCACCACAAGAGGAGGCCAGATGGCGCGACGTCGCTTCCCCGCCGTTCTCCACAGTTCCCTCGACGCTCGCCTTGTTTCAACGGCGGCAGTAGGGTTTAAGGTAAGCTTCGCACTAACCTAATCTTCCACCTGCTCATGCTTACAATCAGTGTGACAGCTAATGAAAATGATGATTACAATCAGTCACTGAGTACTACGCCAATCACCCTAAAATAGCTCTGGACCTTTGGGTCAAAGTTGTGACATAGTGTACAAACAAAGAAAAATAGATTGGTGCTTCTTTCTGAAAAGAGTACTCCCTAGAAAACTTCCAATATAAGCTACTAGTATTTGGTTAGAGGATTTGCTGCTGAGAAAGATCCGTTCACAGAGAGCGCCACACATCCCACTCGTGGTGGTGGATGCCAATGCGTGCATGCAGCATGGTTGGTGTCGGTAATTTTTACTTGGCACACCTAGCACTCTGCATATATGCCGGTTCCATACGTACATTTGTGCAGTTCCACCAAAATGCAGCTGAATAACCCTGTTTGCACAGATAATGAAAAGCATGATTACATTATAGTGGCACTAGTTGATGAAACACACAAAATAAATAGAAGAAAATATTGCGATAGTATCATAGTATGCCATGCTGCGAGGGCGAGATGGGCCCTGCGACGCCTCATACGGTACGCCTCATACTGGACATCGTCCCAAGTCTCCCAGATACACCTTCTGCCAGTGATGAACATCAGTGTACAGCGGTAGTACAAGGAGGCGCCTTGAGACATTCAAATCTCTATTTTTTACATATCAACTAAAATTAAGCACCCCAGTTTGCAGAAACGCTTAAACATTAACAATGGGACTAGTTGATGAAACATACATTAACAAACAGAAGCACTTTCTTTATCTACATTGGAAATGAAATGATAGAGATGACACTCGCTCTATTTTAACTGTATTATTACTTCATTTTATCAGTGACACTAGGGTCGAGCAGGTGGCAAACGAGGTGTACCGTGCGTCGCAAGGATGGAGGCCGGGGGTGCTTAGACTGGGATGCTGAAGCTGGCTCTTTCAGTCACCAACATGGATGATTCAATTCATGGGACCTTTTGGTGCAGTTCACCTAAAATGAAGCAATGTCCTGTGAGCTAGCAGCTTCTTCTTCAAAATTTTTAAGAAAAGGGCTCCAGCCCCGGTTCCATTTCCATCAGAAAACGAAACCCACAGAGCTTCTTCTTCATTAGTTGCAATAAAATTGAGCAACATCAAGGTTGGTTGTGAAGCTCCTGGAATGCTCAACTATAATTTGGATATCATTTGTGCAGTTCAACTAAGATCAAGCGTGAAATGTATATCTCTGTTTGCACAAAAAAGGTGGAAAGGAGGGTGACTAACAAGTGATGAAACATGCATCAAATGAAAAGAAGCATGTTCCTTATCTGAATGGCAATCCTACAAGGACAGTAGCAATTTCTAAAGCAGTGGCATTGCTAGATATTAGTGTGGGCATTAGGATTAACTATGACAACCGTTAAATACGACATTACTTTGGGCACGGGAGAGTAGGCGGACCAGGACAGTTGCATTTCTAACGAAAAGAACCAACTTATCTTAATGGGAAATTTTAGCAGGACATGTAAAGAAGTGCCATTGATTCATATTACTGGAGGCATTACATTGAAAACAACATTGGTTTAACGTGTCCTTACTTTTAACAGTGCGACTGCTACATTTTACCAGTGGCATTACATAAGAGTGGCTCGGGGCAACAAACATCAGAACAGGATATCTGGGTTGGTCCCATTTTTGTTCGGTATAGCCACCTTATACTGTGTGAGGCTAGCAAATCTAGTGCTGGACTTACTCTGTTGACTTGTCCCCCAGTCCCCACTTTCTTTCCTTTTTCAACCAATAGATCGGGTTTATATTGAGTTTGTACTGCGTTTCCCTTTATTTCCCTATTAGACCTAGAGACCAGTTGGATAGCCAGTCTCTGCTACTTTTCGCCCCCATTATTTCCTCTTTCGACCAAGTCCTAGATTCAGGTAACAAATCCTCCCCCACCCCCACCCCCTTTCTTCCTTGTTTGAACCAAGTAGTACTAGATTCGAGTGCATGAACTAGTTTTACCTCTTAAACGTAAAAAAATAGGTGGTTTTCGAACAGCCGATCGATCCTATCTACGAGGGGGCCTGAGAAATAGTAAAAGATACAAATGCAGCGACGTCAGGAGCTCGGGAAGTAGAGCAAGGCCGGTTTCGAAGGAAGTTATACCTGATGGCCGCCGGGATGTCGCTAGGTGGGCGGCGGGAGGCCGGATCTGCCCACACTACGGCAGCGAGGAAGAAGGGGTCGGAGGCCCTCCCTCGCCAGCGGTGCTTGGGAGAGAACGGCAAGGCAGGCTGATCGGGACACGCCCAGCAGTGGGTAAGAGCCGTCGCCGAGGATGACCGCGTGAACGTTGCACCTTCTCACCTTCCCTGGCGGAGAGGATCCGGCTGGATCTGTGACCAGCGGTGAGCAGAGAGAGAGAGAGAGAGTGTGGCCACCGCTGTCGTGTTTAGATCTGGAGAGGCCGAGACAGTGTGAAGAGAGCAACACTAGCAAGCAAGCGCGGAGGCTCCTGCCTATATAGTGGAGTAGTACTAGTTTTCTTTTGTCTACCGGAGCCGGCTTGACCTCGTCAATGACTGTCGAGAAGTCTTCATGCACGTGGCCCGGAGGCGCAGTTGTCGTCATTTTGATCTGAAGCGCCGGATTATAACATATAACACGAAAAAACGCCACATGCCAAGAAATCATAACCTCACTGCCCAAAGGAGACAACATGAATCCCGACAGACAAACTAGATGAGGAACAAAGCTCAAATTAAAGATAAACTCGTAGAAAAGGGGTCCATCGATAGATGTCCTAATTAACATAGCCGGCTTGACCTAGATGGCAGCCGAGTAGTCACTGTTCGTGCATGTGCCCCCAATGACTAGCCCAACTCAGTTGTCGTTGTTTAACCCTCGATTGATCCGAAGCACATGACACCTAATTTTGCAAGATGACAAGAAACCTTTTTTTAGATTTCTCAGCACAACTACAGCCATGTACAACACAGCCTGCACGATATGTAGACAATAGCCAATCCAGGCGTGTCTGCTGGAGTCTGGTCACATGCATGGACGAACTGATCTTCCGTGTCTTGCAGGGATCGTCCAGGCACCAACGTAGTACAACACTTCTCTAGGACGATCGCTCGTCTCCCTCTTCTATTAAGTCACCCGACTTGCGGGGCCAGGGAGTGTGCCTATGGTCGGTTCTCAATTGTCGTCCCACATGTGTGTGCAAACGCAATATGACGCGCGTTCCATTTGGAGAACAGTGTGCCAGATCGACCGACCATCTGGGGTGCGACGCGAACGCGGCGGGCGTGCTGTATACTCCGTACATGTGTACCGCCGTTTTCTAGACGCTTTGCTCCATGGCGCGGGCGCAATCCATGGATACAAAATTAGTATACTATATACTATTTAAAATTCGAGGGCAGGGCTTTTCCTGCGCGGTAGGCGGCGGGGCAGTTCCGCCTAGTTGGTTCGACAGAGACGCGAGAAGACGAGGGAGTAGGCTGCTGCAAATGTAGGGCTGTGTGATTTGACAGCGAGTTACTGCTGGACAGGTGGGGCCTGTGATTTGACTTGCCATTATCATTTTTAATGCGGCGCTACGACCGGCGTGAGTCTCCCGATTCCTGAACACCTCCATACAGGTGCCTCTCCCAATGCTACACCATGTAGTAGAGGCCGGCTGTTGCATGAGAGCCCACTTCTCCACTTTTTCCTTGCCTCTCTTTCCTCCACATATGCAAAAATGCCATGTAAAGAGCACTATTGTACTTACTTTTACTTGCTCCTACAGGTGCTAAGCTTGCCACATAGGCATAAAGTCTGATGTGGCAATTTAATCAAGAAGAGAGAGACTAGTTTGGTGACCCAAGGAAGAAACGGTACTAAGCGCGTGTACCTAGGTGAAAAGACAATTTTGAGTCGCTAATTAAATGAAGCAAACTTAGCAACACCATTTCATTGGAAGAGCTCACTCCTTGGCTAACCTTGTAGTATGAGTGACTAAGTGATGACTATGTATGACATGCCAACATCAGATAGCCTAACACACCGTGTTAAATCTCCAAGGGCGCGACCGCGCGAGCGACGCGGCGGTCGTGGTAGGCGCGACCATGATACGGGCTGCTGGTAGCCCTTGGATCTGAGATCAAACGTTCACATGCTAAGTTGCTAAAAATTTGCAGAATAACCCTCCAGGATAGGATATTCACCCATAGGTCTAGAATCACGCCATGCAACTGTTCGATCTCTGATACAAGGGCTCTCGGAAGCCCGTATCATGGGAGAATGGAAAGCCACTACCCTACCGTTCACACGCTGGCAGTTCGCTCCTACTCGTCCCCGCACGTCCTTCAGTACTACGGCGGTTCGCTCCTAGTCGTCCCGTCCATTCACATTACAGCAGTTCCACTAATCCTAACCCTCCTCCCAAATCCATGGCATCCCAAATCTCCATGATCGGCAGTGAGTACAAGGTTAGAACCATCACCGGCGATGAGTTCGACGTCATCTACACCCGTTCTTCCACGACAGTGAAAGGATGCCTTTCTCGCTTCAGACGCATGTTCGAAGACTTAGATGATGAGTGGGTCGCTGGGCTAGATGTTGAGTACACCATAGTCCTGGGACGAGAGAAGGATCTAAAGGACAAAGAGAGGAAGAAGCCCGCCGTGATCCAGGTTTGTGTGCATGACTTATGCTTGGTCGACCACATATGCCATGCCGACGTTGAGTGCTAGGATTTTAAGAACTTCCTCGAGAGCAACCTAGTCAAATTCGTTACTGTAGACTTTGGTAACAACAAAGAAGTCCTGCGTCGGATAGGCCTCGTTGTAGGCAACACCTTCGACCTCCAGAAGAATCGGCTGGTGTCCTCTCGTCAGCCTTCAATGCTGACCCTGGCAGGAGCCATGGTTCATCCTTCGTACGGTAAACTGGAGAAACCTCCATACACGTTTCATCGTCATGCATGGCAGCGGAATGTACTAGATATAGACCACATCCACTACGCTGCAATGGATGGCTACCTTTGCTTCAATATCTACAAGGGTTGGATGAAGAGCAACAGCCAAGTGTGCGGTTCAAGCAAAGAAGTATCGGCCAAGAGGAAGAGGGACAAGGACGAAGTCGAGGACGTGGACGAGGACTCCGAGTAAGGTGGCAGTGTCGTTGCTCATGGTTGTTCTAATGCAGTGTCTACTGGAATAGTTGCAAAGTTTAATTTCAGGTGTGCTTAATTTAATTTGAGGGGTGTGTTGTGCTGAGCCCCCCAGCAGAACTATGTTATGTTTCTTCTTGTTACTTTAACTCTTCAGTACGTACATACTAGTATTTCTTACATTTCATCTTTTAGTTGGTATAGTACTACCACTCGTTTCTTCACATTATATACGTACAATATATATGGCCAACATCATATAGCCAGCAGTTTAGTTGTCAAAGAATTTCAGGGTGCTTAGTTTTGTCAAAGAATTCCAGGGTGCTTAGTTTTATTTGAGGGGTGGGTTGTGCTGGACACCATTATTGTGACTAGCCTTTTTAATTGTACTATATGCATAATTTGGCGACGAGCGCTCTCTATATGTACCACCTTTTTTTAATTTCAAGTTTTGCTCCATGGCGCAATCCATCGACACTAATGTTGTACAAAAGTATACATTTTTTAAAAGGCTAGAGGGCGGGGCAGTCTAGCTTGGTCGGTTTCACGAGAGGCGAGGGCCTTTGTGATTTGACGGCTCATTACTGCTGGAAGGTGGGGCCTTGTGATTTGAATGCTCGTATAAATGCGCTGACGACCTGATCGAGGAGGAGCAAACAACTGTGCGGTATACTCAAGTTTTCCACTGGAGTAGTACTGCGACGAAGGAGCACGAAACAATGCAACCCAGTGCCATATGGCGCTAAAAATGATCTAATTTGCTAGTCATCTCATTAGCATTGTTCTATTCATTCCCTAAAAAAACCATTGTTCTATTCATGCCTCGCAGAGAACATGACACGTGCGGCGAAACACCCGAAGCAAAAGATGAAACACAGGAGCAAAAGAAGAAGGAAGATTATCACCCAAAATGATCTAATTCGCCGCGGAGTCGTAACTGCTTCTTCATCGCCTCCACGACCTCCATTTCCTTGCGCGTCTCCTCCGCCATCTTCTTCATTCTGTCCATGACGCGGGATTTCCCGATGTGAGCCTTCATCATCTGTTCCACGGCCGCATTACGTACCTTGACAGCAGCCGGGTGCTCGATGCGGAGCTTCGCCAACTCCTCCTTCTGTTCCATGACGAGGGCCTAGAGCATCTTCATCGAGGAACTACTATTCTCATGTAGCTTCTTCCAGCCGGGCATTCTTCTTCTTCAACAGGCCGATCTTGTGGCAGAGCTTCGCCTTGTCCTCCTGAAGTCGCAGGATTTCGCCGGTCGCCTTCTTCTCCGAGGCAATGCTCTTCTTCAGCAGCATCACCACGGCGGCGGTCAACTCGCCCTGCTGATTGAGCTCAGCAGGCATGTCGTCGAGGCACTCCTGCAGAAACTCCATCAATCCTTGGATGCACTCCTTCTGCTTATTGAGGTGCTTCTTGAGCTGATCGGGCATGCCGTCGAGGGATAACGACTCCAGCTCTGCCGACTCAGCATGTTCGCCTCCGCGGCTAGGGCGCTCCTGGGAGCCATCGCCTGCCCGTGAGAGATCTTTCGAGGTCTCTGCGTGGCGGCGAGCCCTCTCTTTTTTTCCGCAGCCTTGGTTGCCGCTCCCTTGTTACGAGTAGTTATCGACCTAGAGCTCTACTCACCGGCCATGGCAACGACGGACGAAGAAGAAGCACTTATGAGGAGGAAAGGTAGAGTAATTTTCGGTTAGGTAGTTCCCCTTTTTATAACCTAAGTACTAGCACTAGTACTAATACCTGCATAGTGGGAACACGTTCAGGTTTGGTACGTACTAGTAGGTGTGAGCAGGCTTTCGAATGTGATGGGAACAAGGTAAAGATTAATTGATGGTTTTGGTTTCGAGGCCCGAAACGGCTCCCGATGAGTTTAGCGGAACATAAATTTCAAGTACTACACTGCTCAAATGCGTAAATATTATGTTACTGTCAAAAATTGGCACAAAATACGAAGGAGACCAATGGAAGTACTACTAGCAACCCACGATTTAACTACTCGCATGCGCGCAGTGGAGTAATAATGTCTTTCTTCCGCCCTCACGTCCACTCAATTTGCATGCGCTGTATTAATTGACCATCAATGAAGTGAACGACTTTACACGCGTCAAATTATCACATGGGGTGGATCTTGGTACAAAATTGCGTCCGCCCGTGTACCCGCGTGTGCGTGCGAGGGAATGAGTGCGTGCGTGGCGTGGGTGCACATCTTCGCTTCGTGCATGTACCGCCAGTATGGCTCAGGGAGGACGAGTACATTCTTCTGGAACCAGCAGCACGTCACTGTGATCAATCCACGCAAGGAGGTCGCGACAACGCCTCCACATGTGCCACGTGGCTTCATGAACTGTAAGAGAGACACTGTGTAGCTGCCATTGGTATTCTAATTTACGTGTTTTGCACATACTCGAAGTACTAGTAAGGTACACGTGCATTGCACGCATCAGATTTTGCAACCAAATTATGAATAAATACCACACTATAGCATGTAAGCTCTGAGTCATATATGCCTGATGTAGCCCTTCGTTTAATTCTTATAGTTCATCTCATTCAAAATCAATTAGTTTTTATAAAAAAGCTAAGAACGCGGGAATAGGAAAAACATGGGATTATAGTGGAATGTCGTCTTGAATCCTACAGGATTGTACGAGTGTTTGATTGTGCATAGAAAAAATGCAGAATTCTTTCAAAGAGGTTTGAGTGGATGGGATGTTTCCTATGAAATCTAGTGCAAATGAATCATATGGAAAAATTCCTATGGTTTACAATCCTACGAATCAAACAACCAAGATAGGAAAAATTCCTAATGATTAGAATCCTCCAAAATTCCTTTGAGAATCCTTTGAATCAAAGAAGCCCTTAATCTATTTTATGATTCATGGAATTGTGCGTTGTAAAGCATAAAGTAAAAACAAATAATGGCAATTCAACTAGAAAAAAAGTTTGGGCAGTTATGATACGGAAGATTCTAGAACAAAAGAGAACCACTGTTGTTTTGAGGTTTGTGCATTATGCTTAAGTTCAACCATGGAGTCTGCTAGATTGTACATGTGGCAAAATCCGGTGGGGGCTAGAAGATGGTGCGAGGGGCCGAGTGGAGGGAGACTATGAAGGAATGCACAAGTGCGAGATCGATATTTAGAGAGAGGGGGCGAACACGTGCGCTGTTGCACGCAGTGGCGGAGCCATGAAAAATAAATGAGCTAGGGGGCCAAGCATTGCTAATCCTTTACGAGGAGGGTCAATTCATGAACTTAAACCATTTTAGCAGCAATTGTCTAATGATCACATTCATATTAGCCTCGATATATAGTGATGTTAGGGGGGGCAGGGCCCTTACTGCCCCTGTCTTCGCCATTGTGCACGCGTCTGAGAGATGAAGCGGAAGGCATGGATGATGAGAGGGGGACGTTGGATATATAATTAATGTGGGTGTATTAGCTATATATGTTAATCCTATATAGAGAGGTATAGATTGATCGATGTGGACGTGGGAAAGAGGGTGAGACCTCACTGGATATATCGATTGATCGGTTTGTGTGGAAAACTATGAAAGACCTAGCTATATACACACATACATAGAGGAACATCGATCGTTGCGCATGCACGCGTGAGAGATAAAGAATGCCCGATATGATGGAGAGGGGGTGTGTGTGGGTGTGTGCCTTCATGGGAGACCGACCTGAAGAAAAAGATTGCATGCGTGCGATGGATAATGCCGACTGGTAGTGTGTGTGCATGCATGCACGAGAGAAAGTTAGTGGTACAATTATAAAGGGAAGACTACTGTGTGGGTGTAAAAGAATAGGTGAGGTCATAATCAATGTAAAGTTGAATTCAAATATTTTGAATAAGAGATCCTGATGTTTGAAACCCATGCATGCATGAATATAACGGAGATATGCGCGGTGTGGTTTGGAAACGAGCATGTTGTAATGTATACACATTGAACAAGGTCAGACTTATTTGAATTTGAGATACCGATGGCAGACATCATTTGGCCACGTCGCATCCGTGCATGGACACACTATTCTAATTGGAGATGATGGGCGGCTTTCGCATCACATATCTATATCTATACCCCTATATATATAATATTTTATATTTTTTTATATTGTGTGCGGGTAACTTTAACTTTGAAAGATGGTCGTTGGATGAGGCGAATCCGATGGTCCAAAGATGGCAAATTTGAGCACTACTGGCCGTTGGATATCATCTAGATTCCACCAGATTTCGCCACATGTATAATCTAAAAGACTCCATGGTTGAACTTAAGCATAATGCACAAACATCAAAACACAAGCACTTCTTATTTGTTCTAGAATCTTCCGTATCAGAATTGCCCAAATGTTTTTCTACATGATTTGCCATTATTTGTTTTTACTTTATGTCTTACAACGCACAATTCCATGAAGCTTAAAATAGATTAGCTTTCTTATAAAAACTAGATGATTTTGAATGAAATGAACTATAAGAATTAAACGAACATCTACATCATACATATATGACTCAAAGCTTGCATGCTATAATGTGGTATTTATTCATAATTTGGTTGCCAAATCTCATGCGTGCAATGCACGTGTACCTTACTCTAGTCTAAATGGTGTTTGTGTGTGTGTTGTGCGTGTTGAGGTGCAAATTGTCTTTTTTTGGGTACACGTCAAGCTTGTTCTTCCGAAATTTCAAGCCGCGCCTTGTTATGCCGAAAATTCAAGCTACCGTCTCTGTCTATCGTGCTGCGAAACTCCCGCCTCTTCAACCCGCGCCTTGTTAGCCCGAAATATTTAAGATATATCTTTGTCTCGTTGTGCTCCGACAACTCCCTCCATCTCAACCCGCGCCTTGCTATTCCGAAATTACAACGCGCGCGAAAACTCCCACCTCCTGTGAAATCCCGACACGCGAAATGCCCGTGGTACCCCTGAACCGAAAGAACCGCCTCAAATCGGTGGGGGTACTTTCGTAACTTACCCCACATTTCGGACAAGCGCGTCTCTAAGCCATGGTTCCCCACTGCCATCCCATCCGCCCACCCATTCGTACACCGAGGCCGCGAAAACCCGCGACGAAACCCCACACCCTGCTCCGTCCGCCACCCAGCCGGAGCCTCTTCCCCGACGACGTCGTCCACAGCAACACCTCGACGTCCCTCATCCACCGTACTGGATGAGGATCTGTCGTCGATCTCGTGGTCCCGCCGGTTCAGCCACCCCGCCGTCTACCTCCAAGGAGCTGCCCCGACATTCCCCTCGTCTTTCGCGCCACCTCCATTCCCACACCGCCGTCTTCACCTGCACCACCAGAAGAGCATCATCATCACCATTTCCTCAGATGAAGCTGCGGCCTAATCGGTGCCACCAAAGAGGTTGTACACTAATCGCCGCATTTTCTTGTTGATTCGATCTCACAGTGCTGCCGGCGCTCGGTCCCGAGCCGATACGGCACGGCTCCATCCACGGCGGCGTCGCCGGCCACTTGCTCCACAGCGTCGCTCCCTCAGCGGCGACGTCCACATCAGTAGGAGCTACTGCTGCTTTAGCTCTCGCTCGCGCTGCTGCTCTGCTCTTGCTCTCGGTCCCCTGCTTGGTCTGCTCTTGCTATTGCTCTTTCTCGCGCTGCTACTCTCGCTCTTGCTCTTGCTTGCAATGCTACTCCGATTTGGCTACACTTCAGTCGACTAAATCAACTTTTGGGTCAGTCGATTTTCAAGGGGTGGGCTCGCCGGGGTGAAGGAAGAACCAACCGCAGCGGGGACGGGGGCTTACCGATTCAGGGGGTGGGGTGGGGGTGAAGGAAGAACCAGCCGCAGCGGGGAGGGGGGCTCGCCGGAGAGTTACCCCACTATCTATCTTAAGGTTCAGGATGGGGGCAGTGGTCGCCGGCGGTGGCGGGGCGGTGGCGTGGGGATCGCCGGAGAAAAAGCCCGGCACGGGGGGGGGGGCTAGAGGGATGGCCGGGGTGGCGGCAGACCGGCGGTGGGGAGGGTTTTCGGGGCGGGCGGGGCGGCGCACCGCTGGCCGTGGGCAGCGGGGGGCTGCTGTTTGGCCGGTGGTGGCTGGCGGCTCAGTCGGGTGGAGGTTGAAGATGAGACACAGGCCCTTGATTCCGTATCCAACGGCTGCAAAATCGACTGACCAGAGATGAAAAAGTCAGTCGACCGACATGTAGCCTCACCTTGCTAGTGCGTTCAGTTTCGACAGCAAAATTCAGTTTTGACAGTTAAGTTCAATTTTGACAGTTAAGTTTAGTTTCGACAGTTAAGTTCAGAGATGAGCGGTTGATGTGTTTTACATCTAGCACTTTGTGGTTATGTATATTATGTCATGTATTGGAGATGCTATTAGAATTCCACTCAGGTTAACGTTGTTCGTTCTCTCTCTTGTCCTGCTTCAGCCTCGGCGTCGTACAACTCACCGGAGCTGCTCCAACGACGAAACCCTCCAGACGCCTAAGATCTTCTTCCCCTCCTCCGACAGCCAAGTCAGCCGGAGCATCCTCATCGGCCAACCCAATCACGCTGAGATCGACATGGCTTCGCCAAAGAGGTTGTACACTTGTTGCATCTCTTTTTTACTCTACATGTTATATATATTGTCCACTGAGCACTCGTAGTAACAGGAAATACGATTATTTTATCCTACTATATGACAAGCAGTGAGGTACCAGGCAACTTAGCTATCCGTGATGGACTCTCTTGAACGCCATCATTATTTATCTCTGCGCGTTTGAGCTGTGCATTTGTCGATGGGCCTGGGAGTTGAGCTAGTATGGCAGTGGCCTGGGTCCAAAGTAATAGAAGTAGCACAAAAACATTTTTTTAGTGTAGGATTTTCCTTGCTCAAGCCTGCCTACTAGAATCGCCAGTGCTTGAAAGGAAAAGTGAATGAAAAACATAGGAATTGGAAAGTTTCCTATGGTACTACTTTTCATGAATTTGGTGCAAAGGAATGGAGCAAAGAAAAACTGTAGGATTTGTTCCTTTAGTGTCTCCTTGAAAGAAAAACCATAGGAATTCTAATTTCCACTTCTCCTCCTTTTCATATTCCTATTCATCAAGCACAAGACTAAGAGATAGTAGCATAATAGCATTATAACCGTACATTTTCTTGTGGTTTGACTTAATCTCACCATGCTTTTTTGCATCCTGTGATCTTCCAATTGTTGTTAACCAAACACCCAGATTGGCAGAAATCCTGTTTTTTTAATTCTCTGTTTTGCACGTGCATTCCTATCCTATTCCTGTCTATTTCCTATCCCTGCATTGTTAGAATCCTCAAATTCAAACATGCCCTTACTCAATTACTTCTGTTACAAATATGTGTCAAAGAAAACCTTGTGTGGTTTGTCCTGCTCCTGCGGCGCTGTGTTCCACCCCAGCTCAGCTGCTCCAACGACGGAAGGGTTCACCACAGCAGGGATCCGCTCTCCAGACTGTCTTTCGCCGCCTCAGATCTTCTTCCCCGCCGCCGGCAGCCACGACAACTGCATTACCATCATCAACTGAGCAGATGACCTTGAGGACTACACGGGTCCGCAAGAGAGGTCGCACTCTTCCGTGTCTGCTTACGTTATGCGTCGCTTGATATGATGACATGCTACATTATCGTCGTGTTCACCTATTAGACTCCGAGTCAGGTCCAAACTAATGCTGAAACTTGAGTTTTTAAATGGTTGTGGGGTACATATTGGGGCAGCAATCAGTACTATCTGTCTACTATCTGGTTAATCTCCGGTGTCTACTATGAGTTTCATGTTGGGTGCAAACAAACATTAAAGGAGCCATTATCTGTATTTTTTAACTAAAGCTATTATCTGCCTGCTATCATTGGTTTTGGGTCTATCCACAGTTTGCTACCATCACTCTGGAGTTGTGCATGCACTCCTTACATAATCTCACTATGTTTTATTCCTATGCATGCCAGTTATTGTACACAATGGAACTGATCATGTAGAGCAAAAGAGACGAGCCTTGCGTGGCAATAAAATTTCATGCAGACGTCGTTCCATGGTGGGCGCAAAGGCAGCCCCCCTCCACCCATTTCGGATCGTAATCAAGAGGAAGATAACTGTTCTGAGGGGGATTCAGAAGGAGAAGACCACTCCTATTTACCCCATGAGGTCTTCGCTCTAACTTGGCATGCTGATGTTGGTAATATCATGCATATGGTGCCTTGCATTGCTTACTGTATACATTAAAGATGTCATCTGCTTAGTTTAGACATGCTTTGTGTCAATGCCATCTGTTTAGTTTCTTTATCGTATATGTGAATCATGCAATGCCATCTTGTCTAGCCAGGCATCATATATGTGAATTTTGCAATGCCACCCTGGTTAGCCAGTCATCTTATATGTGAATTATATCATGCCATCATTTTTTATTACGTGTTAAATTTGTCAACAATTTTAGTACATTCAATTACTCTTCCTGTGCATCAGCCATTCGGCACGGTCATGGAAAAATCTGGAGTGGAAACAAGGTCTTCAGAGCAGACAATGCTATCTGACGAAGCGCATGTCTTGCTGGTTACCGATAGCTCCTCAGAGGAGGATTCAGAGACAGATGACCAGTCATATTCCCCCCCCCCGAGGTGCATGCCCTAACTTGGCAGGGTTATGTTACTCATATCGTGCGTATGGTATCTTGCATTGCTATGTCATTTGCTTAGTTTAGACATGCTTTGTGTGAATGCCACCTGTTTAGTGTCTAATTACCATATATGTGAATTATGCAATGCCATCTTGTTGCAAGACATTATATATGTGAATTATGCAATGTTATCTTGTTGCAAGGCATTATGTATGTGAATTATGCAATGCCATGCTGTTTAGGCAAGCGTCATATATGTGAATTATATCATGCCGTCCTTTTTTTGTATTTCTCATTGCTTTTGTCGACAATGTTTGTATATTCAACTGCTCTTCCTGTGCATCAGCCATTTGAATTGGTGATGGAGAAATCTGGAGTGAAAACAAGGTCTTCAGAGCAGACAATGCTACCTGCTGAAGCAGATATCTTGCTGGTTACAGATAGCTCTTCAGAGGAGGATTCAGAGGCAGATGACCAGTCCTATTATCCCCCTGAGGTGTATGCTCAAACTTGGCAGGGTTATATTACTCATATAATGCATATGTTGTATTGCAATGCTTAGTTTTTACATCATATACACAATATTGAATGCCATCTCCTTAGTTGACACATCATATATGCGATTGCCCTCTGCTCACTTCCTTAGTATATAAATCATATATTTGAATTATGTCATGCCATGATGTTTACATAGACAGCATGTATCTGAATTATGGCATGCCAACCCATTTTCTAAAGACATAATATAGTTATATCATCTCATCCTGTTTACATAGTCATCATATTTTAAATTATGTCATTCTATCCGTGAATTATATCATGCCATCATGTTTCCATCGACGGCATGTTTGTGATTTATGGCATGCCAACCACTTTAATAGACACATCGTATAGTTATATCATGTCATCCTGTTTACATAGTCATCATATTTTGAAGTATGTCATTCTATCCTGTTTAGTTAGCCATCATACATGTGAAATTGTGTCATGCTATCCTGTTTAATTAGCCATCATATATGTGAAATTATGTCCTGCTATTCTGTTTGCTTAGACAACATAAATGTGAATTATTTCATGCCCTGTTTTCTTCCCTACTATCCATTGCACCTGTCTATCTTACAATGTCTGTACATTCAATTACTTTTCTTGTTTATCAGCCATTTCAATTGGAGGGAGTGATGGCAGTATCCGTGGGAGTAAAAACACGGTCTTCAGAAAAGATCGTGCTACCTGTCGATGCAGATAGAACCACGGTTGTACTTGCCCAAGAACCAGCCCCACCACACATAACCCACACTCATGCAGATTGTACCCCTACCCTGTTGGACAGAGAACCAGCTACACCCCTTCTAACCCCAACCCCAGCAGATAGACACCCAGTTCCCGTTGACACAGCACCGTCTCCACCACAGAGCACCCAAACACGAGCAGTTAGTAAGGCAACTGCAGTGCCCAAATCACGAGGACCACCACTCCGAACCCGAAGTCAACGCTTAAAGCAGAAGAAGAATTGTTCTCAGGTCAGGTTCCGTAGCTATGGTTCATACTACTTTGCTCTTGCATCACTGTATTTACTGATACCAACTAATTTCAAATTTGAAGGATGCAATTGAAACTCCAATGGCGCAACAGGTATGTTTTAAACCTGTTTCTTCAACGTGTTTGGCTGTTTGCTGTTGTAACTTGCTCTATGTTGATTTCAGTTTCAATTGAATAAACAGTTATGTTCTCATGCCATGCACATTACAAGTGTTGTTATTGCTGTGTAGTTTCCCACACTTATATTCTGTCTATGCTGCTTTGTCTTAAATAGATATGATTCGAACTGTATCTATCTTGATTTGGCAACATAAACTAGAATGATATAGACCATACAGTGACCATACTACATAGATATATGTTTGTTTCATGCTGTTATCCTGTCCACCTTACTACTGAACTGGTTTACCAAAATGAGTTTCATATACTACATTGTAAACCTGAGATGTGTTTGTTTGTTTCTCTTTTAGAACGCGGATAAAATATTGGAGAAGAGTACCCTGTTATGCAATGGTAAAGGAAGTAATGCAGATAAGGTTCAAGATAGTGAGACATCCCTGTTGGTCTCCAAGAAAGCTGATAAAAACTATATTGAAGACACTGAGACAACCCCAAAGTCCTGTCTTGATGTAGTGTTCGAGTTACTGGCTACCACTGCTGGCACCAGCTCTTCGAACTCTTTGCCTGAATCAGTTCGGCTTCTTGAGTCTCAACTTCAAGTTGAAAGACATCGATCAGATGTTATGCGACAGGAAGCCGAAGGACTGAGGAAGTCCCTGCAGAATTCAGATGCATACTTTCTGGTGCAACAGCAAGCGCTGGAGGACTTAAGCGCCAAACAAGAGAAAGTTAATAAGCTTGCTAAGCATCTTGCCAGCATTATGGGTACCCAGGATATTGTTTCTTGAGCTCTTCTGAAGTGGTTTCAGTTCTAGACTTGTTTTGCTGCGGCATTTATATGCTGCTGTGTTCCCTATATTTGCACTGGTGGTGAACTTTGATGCCCCGTGGATGTAATATGTGTAATAGCCGTGATAGCCTAGTGTAAGTTGCTTGCTTATTTATTTCCTTGTTGTCTTGTTTATTTGTTTGCTTGTAGTCAGTGCAGTTCTTTTTCTGCGGTTTGCTAGTGGCTGCAATAACCTATTTTTTAAAACTGGGCCATAATAACCATGGGCTAATATTTACTGTAGTGACACTGCGCCTCCTAAGGGCCATAGAAACAGTGGGCCTTCTACGGGCCGTATAAGCAGTGGGCCTTCTACGGGCCATAGAAGCAGTGGGCCTTCTACGGCCGTAGAAGGGGCCTTCTATGGGCCATAGAAAAGTGGGCCTTCTACGGGCCGTAGAAACAATGGGCCTTCTATGGGTCGTATCATCAATGGGCCTTATACGGGCCGTATGATCGATTGGCCAAACATGGGCCAAACAGACCGCATTCAGGCCGTAAACGGGTTAGAGTTGGAATCGTCCGTTCATGGGCCGACCATAACGGGCCATCGTTAATTAGGCCGTATTTGATGACGCTATGAAAACGGCCCAACGTATTAACGGACCACAAACGGGCCGACTGTAACCACGGGCTGAATTTGGCCCACAAGCAGAAAATGACAGTAACGGGCCGTAAGTAAACGAATGCTGGAAATGCGCCCAAGAATAAATGGCCTCTGAGAAGGCCGAAAGATAACATGGGCTAGAAACGGCCCACCGAAATAACGGGCCATTAATGGGTATAAAGTGATACACTGTTCTTTACGGGCCAGTTTCACCATGGGCCATTAATGGGTGTAAAGTGATACACTGTTCATTATGGGCCAGTTTCACCACGGGCCGTTAATAGGCCAAGAGTTACGTAGGGCCTCATATGGGCCGAAAGACGTCATGGGCCATACATGGGCCAGAAGTGAAAACGGGCTAGAATCATATTGGATGGCCCAGATGCTGCTGCTGGGCCTAATTTGAATAGGGCCTAACGGGCCTTGGGTTAGCGGGCTGTAAATGGGCTATATGCGAACATGCCGTTAACAGGCTTTCCATGGACCAGCCCGCTACCTTTTGACCAAGTCAAACGGGTCGGCTTTTTCACAGGAATGGGCCTCTGTTGGGTCGTGCCACGTGTCGACGTATCATAGGCACCTTCTGTCCAATGAGTGGATGGCATCTGTCCCAGCGATGAGCCGACACGTGTTTCCTCCAGCCAATGATGATTTTACACGTGGAAAATCCCCATTGGTTAGGGCTGTTAACGGGTTATCGAATCCAAAACCCGACCCGATAGCTTATCGGTGTTCCGTTACGGTGGATGCCATGTGTCGGTCACCCTTGACGAAAGCACTTCTGTGACGCGCGATTTATCGTCATGGAAGTGGACACTTCCATGATAATTTTGGTGATGTCATGGAACACTTCTACGACAGCACAAGTATGACTATCTTCATTCTTTCATAAATTTGTCATGGATGTACATGCATGACAGAAAACGCGACCTACTGTGACAAACACGTATCATCACGGAAGTGTATTTTTTCTAGTGTTTGCTGGTATGTGAAACTAGGTGGTATAAATTTAGCAACAATGTAATTAGCATAATCAGCATACCAAGGAGCAGTACGAGAAGCATTAACGATCGCTAATTGTTCATCAGGAAAGCTGTCATCAATAGGCTGTGGGTCATCAAGAACATTTTCTAACCTAGACAAGTTGTCTGCAATGGGGTTCTCAGCTCCCTTTCTATGAATAATATGCAAATCAAATTCTTGGAGCAAGAGAACCCATCTAATGAGTCTAGGCTTAGCATCTTTCTTTTCCATAAGATATTTAATAGTAGCATGATCAGTGTGAATAGTAACTTTGGAATCAACAATATAAGGTCTAAACTTATCACATGCAAACACAACTGCTAAGAATTCTTTTTTAGTAGTAGCATAATTTCTCTGGGCAGTATCAAGAGTCTTACTAGCATACTGGACAACATTCAATGTCTTATCAGCTCTTTGCCCTAGAACAGCACCTACAGCATAATCACTAGCATCACACATAATTTCAAAGGGTAAATTCCAATTAGGTGGCTGAACAATAGGTGCAGTGATCAAAGCTTTCTTAAGTATTTCAAATGCTTCTACACAATCATCATCAAAGACAAAAGGAATATCTTCTTGCAATAAATTAGTCAAAGGCCTAGAGATTTTAGAAAAGTCCTTAATGCGCCTCCTATAAAAACCGGCATGACCAAGGAAACTTCTTATACCTTTTATATCCTTGGGACATGGCATCTTTTCAATAGCATCAACTTTAGCCTTATCAACTTCAATACCTCTCTCGGAAATCTTATGCCCCAAGACAATGCCTTCATTAACCATAAAGTGACACTTTTCCCAATTCAACACGAGGCTAGTGTATTCACATCTCTGCAAAACTCGATCAAGGTTGCTCAAGCAATCATCAAAAGAGGATCCATAAACGGAGAAATCATCCATGAATACCTCACAAATCTTTTCACAAAAGTCAGAGAATATAGCCATGATGCATCTTTGAAAGGTAGCAGGTGCATTACATAAACCAAAAGGCATACGTCTATAAGCAAAAGAACCAAAAGGGCAAGTAAAAGTAGTTTTTGATTGATCCCCCGCTCACACAGGTATTTGAGAGAAACCAGAATAACCATCTAGAAAGCAGAAATGTGTGTGTTTGGATAGTCTTTCTAGCATTTGGTCAATAAAGGGTAAAGGGTAATGATCTTTCTTAGTAGCTTTATTTAATTTACGGAAATCAATTACCATCCTATGACCTGTAATAATTCTTTGCGGGATCAATTCATCTTTATCATTAGGAACGACAGTAATACCTCCCTTTTTAGGAACACAGTGGACAGGACTTACCCAATCACTATCAGCAACGGGATAAATTATACCTGCCTCAAGGAGCTTTAGTATCTCCTTTCTTACCACTTCTTTCATCTTAGGATTCAATCGTCGTTGAGGATCTCTAACTGGTTTGGCATCTTTCTCCACATTTATTTTGTGTTGGCATAGAGTGGGACTAATGCCCTTAAGATCATCCAGAGTATATCCAATAGCAACACGGTGCTTCTTCAGAGTTTTCAATAATCTTTCCTCTTCTTGCTCTGAAAGGTTAGCAGTAATAATAACAGGATATATTTTATTTTCATCAACATAAGCATACTTAAGATTATCAGGTAATGGTTGAGTTCAAACGGGGGATCACCCTTGGGTGGAGGGGGATCCCCAAGAATTTCAATGGGAAGGTTGTGTTTCAGCATAGGTTCCTGTTTAAGGAACACTTCATCTATTTCCCTTCTTTCCTTCATAACATATCATTTTCATGGTCTAGCGAATATTGTTCTAACGGATCAGTAGGAGGCACGGCAATGGAAGCAAGACCAATAATCCCATCCTTGCTAGGCAGTTCTTTAACACGGGGTTGTCTATGAAACTTAGCAAAATTAAACTCATGTTTCATATCCCCTAAGCCAATTTCAACAATATCCTTTTCGCAGTCAATCTTAGCATTAACGGTGTTCAAGAAGGGTCTACCAAATATAATGGGACAAAAGTCATCTTGTGGGGAACCAATAACAAGAAAATTGGCAGGATATTTAACTTTCCCACACAAGACTTCAACATCTCTAACAATCCCAAATGGTGTCATAGTATCTCTATTGGCAAGTTTAATAGTGACATCAATATCTTCTAACTCAGCGGGTGCAATATCATGCATAATCTCATTGTATAAGGAAATAGGTATTGCACTAGCACTAGCACCCATATCACATAAGCCATGATAACAATGATCTCCTATTTTAACAGAAATAACAGGCATGCCTACAGCAGGTCTATGTATCTTAGTATCAGGTCTAGCAATATTAGCAGTCTCACCATAGAAATAAATAACATGCCCATCTAAATCATCATCCAAGAGATCTTTAACCATAGAAATACTAGGTTCAACTTTGATTTGCTCAGGAGGTGTATAAGTCCTAGTATTACTCTTATGAACAATAGTTGAAGTTTTAGCATGATCCTTTATCCTAACAGGAAAAGGAGGTTTCTCAACATAAGTAGTAGGAACAATAGGATCACTATAAGTGACAGTCTTTTCTTCAACTGTAATAGGTGCAACTACTTTTACTTCAATGGGAGGATTATATTTAAACCACTTCTCCTTAGGGAGATCAACGTGAGTAGCAAAAGATTCATAGAAAGAAGCTACTATCTCAGAGTCAAGTCCATATTTAGCGCTAAATCCACAAAAAGCATCGGTATCCATAAAAGATTTAACACAATCAAACTTAGGTGTCATACCTGACTCCTTACCATCGTCGGAACCCCAATCTTCAGAGTTGTGTTTAATTCTTTCCAATAAGTCCCATTTGAATTCAATAGTCTTCAACATATAAGAATCAGCACAGGAAGTATCGAGCATGTTGCGATCATTGAGAGAAAGCCGAGCATAAAATTTTTGAATAAACATTTCTATGGAGAGCTCATGATTGGGGCATGAATATAACATTGACTTAAACCTCCCCCAAGCTTGAGCGATGCTTTCTCCTTCGCGAGGCCAGAAAGTATATATGTAATTACGATCATGATGAACAAGATGCATAGGATAGAACTTCTGGTGAAATTCCAACTTCAATCGTTTATAATTCCAAGATCCCGTATCATCACATAGCCTATACCATGTCATCAATGCATCTCCCTTCAAAGATAAAGGGAAGACCTTCCTTTTGACAACATCATCGGGAATACTTGCAAGCTTAAATAATCCACAAACTTCATCCACAAAGATAAGGTGTAGATCGGGATGCAATGTTCCATCTCCTGCAAAGGGATTAGCTAGCAGTTTCTCTATCATACCCGAAGGAATCTCGAAGTAAATATTTTCAGTAGGTTCAGTAGGTTGAGGAGCAAATTTTTTCTCTTTTGGTCGGGGTGAAGATACCCCGAACAAGCCCCTCAAAGGATTAGTTTCCATAGTGACAAGTAACAGAAAATTTCAGCACACTATATAAATGTTTCCTTACCAAGTTCCACTCACCAAAGGCGCTTCACTCCCCGGCAACGGCACCAGAGAAGAGTCTTGATGACCCACAAGTGTAGGGGATCTATCGTACTCCTTCCGATAAGTAAGAGTGTCGAACCCGATGAGGAGCAGAAGGAAATGTTAAGCGGTTTTCTCTACAAGCACTGAAATTGTAGGTAACAGATAGTTTTGTGATAAGATAAATTGCAACGAGTAACAAGCAATGAAAGTAAATAAAGTGCAGAAAGGTGGCCCAATCCTTTTTGTAGCAAAGTATAAGCCTGGAAAATTTCTTATAATGAGAAAAGAGCTCCCGAGGACACATGGGAATTATCGTCAAGCTAGTTTTCATCACGCTCATATGATTCGCGTTCGGTACTTTGATAATTTGATATGTGGGCGGATCGGTGCTTGGGTACTGACCTTACTTGGACAAGCATCCCACTTATGATCAACCCCTATTGCAAGCATCCGCAACTACAAAAGAAGTATTAAGGTAAACCTAACCACAGCATTAAACATATGGATCCAAATCAGCCCCTAACAAAGCAACGCATAAACTAGGGTTTAAGCTTCTGTCACTCTAGCAACCCATCATCTACTTATTACTTTCCAATGCCTTCCTCTAGGCCCAAATAATGGTGGAGTGTTATGTAGTCGACGTTCACATAACACCACTAGAGGAAAAGACAACATACATCTCATCAAAATATCGAACGAATACCAAATTCACATGACTACTAATAGCAAGACTTCACCCATGTCTTCAGGAACAAACGTAACTACTCACAAAGCATATTCATGTTCATAATCAGAGCGGTAATAATATGCATTAAGGATCTGAACATATGATGTTCCACCAAGTAAACCAATTAGCATCAACTACAAGGAGTAATCAACACCATTAGAAACCCACAAGTACCAATTTCTGGTTTGGATACAAGATTGGATACAAGAGATGAACTAGGGTTTTGAGAGGAGATGGTGTTGGTGAAGATGTTGATGGAGATTGACCCTCTCCCGATGGGAGGATCGTTGGTGATGACAATGATTTCCCCCTCCCGGAGGGAAGTGTCCCCGGCAGAACAGCTCCGCCGGAGCTCTAGATTGGTTCTGCCAAGGTTCCGCCTCGTGGCGGCGGAGTTTCGTCTCGTAAGCTTGCCCATGATTTTTTCCAAGGTAAAATCCTTCATATAGCAGAAGATGGACATCGGGGGGCCACCAGGGGGCCCAGGAGACAGGGGGCGCGCCCCCCACCCTCCTGGCCAGGGTGTGGGCCCCCTGAGGTGTTTGTTCCGCTCAATAATTCTTATTAATTCCAAAAATAAGTTTCGTGGAGTTTCTGGACTTTTGGAGCAGTGCAGAATAGGTTTCCAATGTTTTCTCCTTTTCTAGCCAAAATTCCAGCTGTCGGCATTCCCCCTCTTCATGGTAAACCTTGTAAAATAAGAGAGAATAGCCATAAGTATTGATATATAATGTGTAATAACAGCCCATAATGCAATAAATATTGATATAAAAGCATTATGCAAAATGGATGTATCAATGGTGGCCGGCCACGAAAGTGGCGGATGCCAAGAGTTGGCATCGGGGCCACCCAGGACATAGCCCAAAGGGGGTTTGTCAGAGTGGTCAGGAGATAGTCATGCAATAGATTGGTTTTGTAGGAATGTCGTTGGTCCACCTGAATGGGATCATGAGACCATGATTTCCATGGTGTGGGTATAGTGTACGAACCTTTGCAGAGTGTATAATCTATCGATAGTCGTGCCCTCATTTATGGGCCTAGTTTGTAGTAGGTCACATTATTAGTCGACAATAATAATAACCTAGCTAATAAACAACCCTGTTTCGATGAGAAAAGTAGTTGGTTGGTATTTATGTGGTCGTGCGATGATCACGATGGTATCATTGATACCAAAGTTGGTTGGCTTGTATGGGGTCATGCAATGATCACGAGTAAAGATTGAACTCCTTGTGGTCATGTGATGATCACTATGGTATTGTCAATACCAAGCTTGGTTGACCCTGAGGTGTCGCGTGATGTTCTTGATGTTCTTGATGGTAAGTATACCTGTGGTAACCTCCGAGCAGAGTAAGTTCGTCTGTAAGACCTTAAACATCTAACCCTTGCATACTAGTTCTAGTATCAACATGTTTATATCATGAGTAACATGTTCATGCCATGCTCACCTCACATGGTTCTAGTTGTATCATGCTCATCATTGATAATTAACTTGTAAATGCCATGCAATTGTTTGTCTTCATTGGTTTGGCTGTTGTGAGCTTGCGAGTACATTCAAAGTACTCACCTGGCGTGTCATGCCAGATTGTAGGTCATGTCGTGATTGATTTCTTGACGAGGATCCCGAGTTTGCAAGCTAGGATACCTTCCAGCTAGAGCCCATGTAGAGTGGAGTCCATCACCGTCGTCGTTGCTCCACTGCTAGAAGTTATTTCGTTGTTCCATTGCTAGCATAGAACTACTTGAGCAGGCGTAGTGTTGCCATGCCGACGATCCTTTGTAATATCAGATCTCTTGTACCATATCATTTGTACTAAGAGCTAGTTCGTTCTTTCCCAAGCAGTGTTGTATTCTAGAAGACTTGATCTCTGGGCTAAAATACGAGGTGTTCCGGTTCCTTTGAACTATGGTGCCACATGATGGATATTCAACGATGAGTGAAATGGTGGCTGCTTCCTCCATCAAACTTAGGGAAAGGTGGGCCTCATTAGTTGATGGCTCATTAGTTATTATTACTGCCTATACACTTTGCCTATTTAATAACCACGTGGTAGAGTAGTTGTCTATACTTTTAACCATGCTCGAAGGGAATAGGTGCACGCACCAATGCATGTACTCTTTGCATCTTCCCCAACCACACATGTGTGGCTACATGATGGAGCTCATTTATGTATGAAGATATAGCCCATGTGATAATTTGACGCATGTAGTAGTTACTCACTTAATAGAGAGTTGGGAACCATGGATGAACGATGTCGCATTATTTATAAATAAAGTTTTTTTCTTCAGTGGCACGTACGCAATATAAATAGGTACAAAGTTGCTTGCTAGGGTTGCTATCTTCACACTCTCTTGCACAAAATGAGTGTGGCTACATCTCCAGTCACACATCCGGGCGGATCACGTCCGCCAGGGGAAGGGGAGGATATTTTGTGTAGACGTAGTCGCCATCGGCGAGGGTGAAAACCCACTGTCGGCGCGTCCCGATTAGGGGTCCCCGCCGTTCTCTCTCACAAGGCCAGCGTGGTTGTCTTCGTCCCTTGCTCACTGCCACGGCGTGGGCAGATTCCGCATCCTGCTACCCTCCTAGCTACATCCCGACATCCCTCAGGTACAACTTCCTTTACAGTCGGCTTGCACCATTGCCCCAGCTCTCCTCATCACTCCATGTGGATATTTCTCTACTTTGCCCCGCATGTACCTATATTGGCTTCTATTTGTGATGAGTTTATGTCTCATCAATTAGTGGCACTAATCTTATTCTAACCACACTTCTTCAGTTTCTTTTGCCTATAGGGATGCTCAGCTCGATTTTAGTGAAACTGCACAAAATGATCGGATGGTCAAAGGGTTGCAAACTTCATTCCTTCGAAAGGATCAACCTCGCCAGCAAATTAAAGCTTGGTTAGGGTTTAGGGTTCAAGGCCTAAGTACTACATTGATCGTTTTTTAGTTGTCTCTATTCCAAAATAAGTGTCTCAACTTTAGTAGAACTTTGTACTAAAGTTGATGAAGTTAGTATAAAGTTTAGACACTTATTTTGGAACGGAGGGAGTACATATTGCCTATGATCTGTGAATCATTGAGATGCAATAGCATGCCAGTTAGTCCCCTTTGTATTTGATGGAATGTTGCAACGGGGCAACCTTGGATGCAAGATACATGAAATAGAAGCTGAAAGCTTCATAGCATTTTACAATTTTATCTCGCTGAGAAATATTATTGTTCTGTACTAAAGAGCTAAGTGTCGCACGGTGTCCAAAAAAATATAGTGATAGTGTGAGGTGGGGCATGTAATCACTGAGCTTTCATGTTTTCACTACTTTCATACTCCTCTGGTGTAAGAGTTGAGAAGATTGAAGTTTTGTCATAGAATAGAGAAAAGAAAAAGAGTGCAGACGTTGTACATCGCAGTTCCTGGCTCCAAAATCATTCTACCTCATTTCGCCAAAACGTGGGACATCCAGTATCCGAGTGCACGTGTCATGCACCAAAGTAAAGTGTATAGTAAAGCTGAAACTCGACACGATCATACCACCTCAGTAATAATGACCAATGAGCCATGAAATCACATAGACCCCACAGTAAGTTGGACGGACAAAGTAACCATCACTCTTCGTTGAATCCACTTCTCACTACAATGCAGGCACCAAAGAGAGGTCACGTCTGTTATACCCGAGCATGAATGCGGCACCGATTCTCTAGAGTAGCGCTGACCGGTTTGGGCAAGAAGCGCGCGCAAGCGATCAAGGGGGTTTTGGTGGGCCAGGGCTGTCAGCAGCGGGTGTGGCAGCTGTCTGGACCAGACACCCCAAAATGAGAGGATGCACTGACTCTCGCGGCTAAATCATACTACTCCGTCTCACAATGTAAGACATTTTTACAAGCTAGTTTAGCTTGCAAAAATGTCTTACATTATGGGACAGAGGGAGTAGTACACACCATCTCTCTGTAGGTTGATGTTTCACTCTCTCTAACACACACGTTGTTAAAAAACACGCGCACACACACACAAACAGGTTCATAGAATAGGAATGTCATAGGAGTGGGAACCATAGAAAGTGAGATAAAATGGAGCACACACAAGAAGATAAGAGGTACACGCATGTCTGTCATTGATACAGTCCCTGCCTTGCACTATAGCCCAGCAGACCATAGCACGACGGCCGAATATGTGCCTCTCTTGTCCCGGCGCTCGCGGTCAACCACTATATCTACGGCCGCGGGATTTGACGCACGCGGCTGTTGAATTTGGCACATCCCGACCGCCTACGACTGAACCTTGCCATAGATTGACCGGGTACCGGGTCGCACAACAATGGCAATGCCTCCACGTTGCATGCAGGTACTGAATCCGCCTCTAGCCCCTTGGATCTGTCCCGTCGGTTGTTCGCCGACAAATACACAGTCGGCCACCATCTGGGCCCGACCCTTGCCCAGCAGCTAGCCGATTCACCGTTGCCGCTCATAAAGTGTGATGGCTGCCAACGGCAAGTCAGGCGCCGCATTTCGACCATGCTGGAACACCCCCCATGGGTGTTCATCAAGTGCAAAAAAGATAAGGTGCGTAGAACTTCTCTTGATGCGGTCATGCTCCCATATTTAGCGCATGTTCAGCAGCTTATACTCAAACTTGTGTGTAGGATGGATGCAAGTTTTGGTTTTGGGAAGAAGAATACATCGATCTATTGATAGCACGAAATTTGGTAGATGCTCGTGCACTCCTTGCTAGAATAGAGGCTAGAGATGAGGCTAGAGATGATATTAGATGTGAAGCAAGGTCTAGTTCTTTTGAATCAAAGAAGAAAGAAGTGTGCAAGCTCGATAAGCCACAGATCAACAATGAATACATAGAGAAGATATTAATACAATTAGTGGGAGCAGTTATGGAAATTTGATATATTTTAAAATGTCTAATTGTGGTTCTTGTTTTCTTTGGTCTTGCTCTCCTAGCAAAGAATTGGTGAATGTACTTCCATGTATCAAAATGTCGTTGATTAAATAAAGAAATGTGCTGGAACATAAATGTGTGCGTACAGCCGGTGGCCCCATTAATTATGTTGGTTCTGAATTTTTGCCACTGGTTAATTATGTGGCAAATTTTGATAAAAAAATACTCCATAAAGAAATATAAGAGCATTTAGATCACTAAGTAGTGATCTAAACGCTCTTATATTTCTTTACGGAGGGAGTATTATATAACTACATAAAAAGGAAGCCAATAATATTTTTTTTGTTGGCATGTATTAGCAGTTTACTAGTTAAATAATTTGGTCAAACTTTGCCAAAAAAGGATGTGGCGTAAAAACCTAGACAGAGGTAGTAGTACGAGATACGGTGGCACACTGACTTAGGCCGAATACAAGTGCCCAAAATAATTGGAAGAGGGCAAAGCATACATACAAAATAAGTAAAATTGAATTTCTCGAAAATATTTAAAATTCTTGGATGGTGCATCCCACCTTTCCGATATTTTGGACATGTGTGGTTCAGTTGTTGTTCACTTAAATGGAGGGTCGTGTACCAGGCGTGAACGCTAGTAAGTGCGACCGGGAGGCATGGAGCATTAATTGTGAATTGAGTACTTCGAGTGTTAAATTGTCTTCGTGTATTAGCATTGCCCTAGTATTTTTCTTCACTAGTTGCTAGTATCTAAACAAGACTGCATTGGCCTCTCCCTCTCTCTCTTCCCTCACTGTTGGTCAAAGAGCCGGCAGGATCCCATCCACCGGGGAAGGGAAGGAGGCTTAACGTTGTCGCCATCGGCGAGGGAGGGAACCCATGTCCGATGATGCTATTCTTTTTCACCCAGCGCTGATGTGGGAGGGCCTTCGACCCCTTCTTCCTTGCAATGTACATAGTCTGGGGAGATCCGGCCTCCGGCCTCCCACCGAGCCACACCCCGACAACCCTAAGGTATAATTTACTTAATCCACAGGCATTGCTCTAGTTGCTTGTGGATTTTTTTTCGCTTCTGCACTCAAATCTAGGTGTTGGATCAAACAGAAAAAGTAGGGGGGAAGTCGTATAGCATGAATCTAGGACGTGTTTCAAAAATGAAAGGGAGGGGGAAAGTAGTATAGACTGGCTATCCAAGACCTCTGTTGGTCGAAAAGGGAAAACAATGGAAAACATAGTACACACATCTATAAGGAACTGATCTTTCTGTGGGTGGGGGACAAGGCTGTAGAGTTTGAGCAGGACTAGATTTGCTGCCCTCACATAGGGAAAGGTGTCCAAGGAGAACAAAAATGGGACCAACATAGATATTCTCCTTGGTTGTTTGTTGCAACAGACTGTGCATCACCCCTTTAGACATCAGTGGATGCACATGGTGCTAGTGCATCCATTGTCCCATACAACTCTTTAGTTGTTGTTAATCTAATAATGCCATTGGAATTGAAGCAATGCCACAGTTAAAAGCAAATGACATGTTTAACAAATTTTATTGTTAATATAATCCATTTGTTAATATGAATCAATGCCACTGTTTGAGCAATGCTACCTTTCTTTCCCAATTAGATAAGTTAGATGCTTCTTTTTGTGGGCTTCCGCACCGTCCACCGTTATTGGCCAGTAATTGTTTCCTTTGGACCTCTATGTAAACAGGGATATCTACTTCACCTCATTGCTATTGCGACCTTTTGTTGCATTGCACAAATAACTTTTGTTTTAAAAGTGTTTTGTGCGGCTCAACTAAAATGTCACACCGATAACGTTGCTTGATTGCTCGATCTTAGTGGAACTGCACAAGAGGAGATCAGACTTCATATCCATGTCGGCAAATTTGTTTCACATCTTATTTGTGTGAGTTGTTTTAATTATCCGTCATTAGAGGACGGTACTGGCCTTCTTCCACATGATTCTGAAGTGTGCTTTCACATGGTGTGGTACTTATATGGTAATGTTGCTTGATTTTAGTGAACTGCACAGAAGGAGACCAGACTTCCAATCTGTATGTGCACTGTAATATCCCATTGAGGTAAGTTAATGATATTTCACAACTCTTGGCCTCTATATTGCTACTGTCATCAAAAAATTAATGTTGTTGCTATACTTGTGCTCCCTAATTGACATGAAAAATCTTGCATTGAAGGTGAAGCTTGTCTGTTATTGAACCAAGTGATGAAGGGGAAGAACAAGTGGAAGAAGAAAAATCAAATCCCGGCTGTAATGAAGCACTGGAACTATGATGACACAAGTAATGATATAGTTTTGCATCTTAATTTATTGCTACAACTGGAATGAGCCATTGTTTTGCCGCTGTGATTTAATGCCACTCTTAATGTAATATGTAATTATCTCTACTTGTGCAAATAGGGATCTTATTTGAAGATAACATGTATTTTAGTGGAACTGCACAAGAAGGTGTTGGAAACATTAAACTAATCGGGGAGTATATAGTAAGCATGGCAACCACAAGAGATAATAACGGATGGCTCCCGAGAAATGCTTCATCTATATGCTTTACACAATAAGCCTCCTGACAAAGGTTGGTACCGGCCCACGGCTATCATCCATATGATTGAGCTTTGTCATCTCTATTGGTGTTGTGCTACTGTTTAGCTACTATGATGAGAAAGTGGTATTGTTTCGCATGTTAATATAAGTCTACAAATAAATTGAGGCACTGGTTTGCCACCATTATAGCCACTGATAAAATGAAGCAATAATACAGTTCAAGTTGAGTTGTTGTCTTTGGTATCATATCATTTTCTATGAGGATAATGAGGATGCATCTCTTTGTGACTATACATTTCATTTGTTACTCCCATTGTTAGTGTAATGGCATGTTTTGAATATTTTCTTTTCTTTTTTTCGAGCAAACAGGGATGCTAGCATTTAGTTGTTATCGTCTTTCCACAACAGGATCCTCCTCCTCCTCCTGAAGAATATGGAGTACGTGAAGTGCCTAGTTCCGATTATGCCAGGATGAAGAAGACTAGTCTATCTTCTAATCAGAAGGAGCAGTTGAAGGATGGTTACATTACTGCCAACAGGACCAAACTAACTTCAGCTCAGAAGGACTCATAGATCTCCATCTTTGTTGTTGTGATGGGAAAGTACAATGTTGTTGTAGGATTCTTTCTAGTGAGTTCCATTTTTTAAATGTGTGCTCTGCATAGATCATGTAGGTTCCTTTTTAAACAGTAAATTCATAATACAATTTGCTTCATACTAATCACTTTTTTGTATTTATGCAAACAGGGATACTCAACTTGATTTTAGTGGGATCTGCACAAAATGTTTTGATGGTTCATGCCCTCCATAATACTCCATCATGCACAATACATCAAATGTTCTTAAATCATTCATTTTCACCTTCTCCCACAAAATTAGCTACAAGAAAGTAGGTGCTGGCGTGTTCAAGGCATTTCAACATATAAAGGCGAAATTCTACAAGCTACATACGAAGTTGGTTGATTTTAGTGGAACTGCATAGAAAAGAACAACCGTTTTATTTAGCACGAGGTGACATGCCAATGTGCAAACTGATGGAAAAACCCGCCCATTCCATAATCGTAGGCATTCAATATTTGGAATGGGAAAACCTTCTCAAAGTTTGCTCATTGATGTTCACAAGAAGACATGCATTTGATATTTTGGAATGGGACAACCTTGTCATATTTTGCTCATTGATGTTAGCAAGAAGACATGCACTTGATATTTTTTAATGGGATGCCCTTTGCCATCAGTAGCATTGATCATTTTTTCTTTATTTGTGTCTTTAGTTGTGAAGTAAATATTGGCTCCCATGTGTGAATCATTGAGATGCATAATCATTGATCGATTGTTGTGAATGTTGTCTATGAATTGCCAGGCATGTGAGTTTGATTGTGTCGGATTGCGGGTTCCGGCAGACCCTTGAGGTTCGAACTCTGGGGTGCGCACGAAGATCTCTCCTCTACCAACTCGCGTCTCGTCGCCTCGCAAAGGATCTAGGCTACACGATGAACAACACAAGAGACGCAGGGTTTATACTAGTTCGGGCCACCATTGTGGTGTAACATCCTACTCTAGTTTGTGGTGTGGTGGATTGCCTCTAGGGCTGATGAAGAACAGTACAAAGGAAGAATAGCCTCGCGAGGGGTGTTCTTGTGGTGGTGTTGTCCCTTTGGAGGGGTCGATTCCAGATGCCTCTGTACTATGGTGGCTACCCCTATATATAGAACAAGAGGCCCTGGTCCTCTTCCCAAATATTGAGCGGGAAGGGCGCCAACAATTGGCCATTTTGAAGGGGAAGATCTAGTACACTTATCCTGACTAAAGTCGGTCCTAGCCTGTCAAAGACTCTAACGATGACGTCGTCCTGGGCTCCACGGTGACCTCCTTCCTGCCGTTCCGCTGGTCTTGGTCTTGTTGCACCGAAATGGTAGCCTTTGCCTGATGCCTTGGCCTGTGCTTGCTCCCTTTGCACCAAAGAGGAAACAACGACACTGCGCAGGCCGGCGCCCGCCTGGCGCCCGCTTGGCCTTGATCGTCATGGCTTGTGTCACGGGCACCTCATGAGGTACCCCTGCCTTGATCTCTCCGCCTCCTCGCGAGCCAGCCTGACGAGGCTACTCCTGAGGAAGCTTTCCTGTCGTCCGCCACGCGAGGCTTGGTCCCTCGTGAGGGTATTGAGCTTGAGTTGATGCAGATGGGCCGCACTTGGCCATGGCTTGAGCCACGCCGCAGGCCGCAGGCAGGCAAGTCTGGGGACCCCCGGGCCCAAGGCGCGCCCAGACTTGGCTTAGCGGAGAAGCGAAGGGGCAAGTGTGAAGCGCCGCGGGCCCCAACAGCCTACGGCCTTGGGCGCCGCATGGCGGTTGATTGGACGTGGGCGTCTCCGCTTCCCCACGATGCCTTGGCAACTATCCGACAAGACAAGTCCTTGCATGCTAAAACGGTTCATGATTACCTGTGATCGTGGAGGCCGACGGTTGGCCTCCTTCGGCTATAAGTATGGAATGGCGCAAGCCCTTCTAGTCCATCTTCCCTTGCTCCGCCTCTTCTCCTCCTCCTTCCCATCGGTTTGTCACGTCCCATGGCGCCCACGAAGAGGTTTTTGGCCGCGGAGAAGGGGAAGGCCCGCCGGGAGGGGCCTGACTCTCCTCCAGCCAAGCGCGGTCGGGGCCGCCCTCGCAAGCATCCCGCGATCCCCGTGAAGGCTACCCAGGGCCTCGGGGGAAGCGACCTGATCGGCGGGGGAAGACGCGCTGTGGCCGCGCAGCCTCCCCGCCCTCGATTCCACTCTGCGAAGGTGCTGCCGGAGTTCGTCGTCTGGTCCAAGGATCCGGCCAATACCTGGCTTCAGCTTCCTCTCTTCTTTGCCGGCGAATTGCCGGCTGGCGCCACGAGCGGGCTATGGCTCCAGGCGGACGGCTGCTGCAGCAGGGCTTCTTGGGTGGCGGTGGAAGTTTCCGCTGCCGGGAACGTGGCGCTGACTCGCGGCTGGCAGACATTTGCCCGCGCGCGTGGCCTCGGCCAGCGATGCACTCTCCACTTCAAGTTCGATGGCGACGCCACCCTCTTCGTGAGGGTGTTCAGGGGAGACGGCCGCCGCGTTGGGTGTTGCCCCGAAGGTGACGACGACGGTCGTGTACTCATCCTTGGTGACAGAAGCGGCGAGGACGAGGTCGGGCATGCGCCCGGCGGTGCCCGTAGCTCCCCAAGCTTCAGTGGCTCCCCTTCCGATGGAAGCTCTTTCAAAGGCGGCCCTGACCAGCCACCACACCGCCGTGCTTGCTTCGAGGGGGAGGTAGGTCGTCTCGCTGCCGCGCCCAAGTGAAGCATGAAGAAGAGACCTCCTGAGCCTCGGAGGGCGAGGCTGATCTTCTTCTTCAGGTTGTCGCCGGTTGAGCCGCGCCTATTTTGTTTATCTGCACGGAAAGAGATGTATGGAGCCCCGTGGGGCGTGCTGGACTATCACTTTTAATTACCATGCTGTTCCTGTTATCCCCATGCTGTGCAATGTTGCCGCGTGTTCATGCGTAGGAATAGCTTAGCTCGGTAGGAGAGCTTGTGGCGACGTTAGCCTCGGGAGGCTCCGGTCAGAGGCCATGCCACGGATTTCGGGTCCTAGAAAAGAAACTTGCTGGGGGATTAAGTTTCAGTCTTCGGCCGCTGGGGCGACCAGCTCGGGCCTAGTGTTTGCGTTGCGATGCCCGTAGGACATTTGATGGGGAGGGGTGCTCCCGTAGAGAACTTAGGCCGATGGACCTCACGAAATTAAACCAAGCGACGCTCGCGAGGGTGCCTGTGCAGCCTCCCTTGCAAGGGTCGCGAACGGAAAGCAGGCTCAAGCATAGGGTAGAGATGGGAAACGTGGGCTGGGCGCCGCACAAAACCGAAAGCAACTCCAATTAAAGCCTCAAACAAAGAAGAACTAACCAACTGCAGAAAGCAAATGAAAAGCCGCGTCCGGCACCTAATCTAGTCTTCGACGTCATCTCACCAGCGCGGAGCTAAGTGCTGCCACTAGGCGTGGGCGGGAGCCCCCGAGGCCCAAGGGCGGCACTCCGGAGACTCTAGGGCGTATACAGCCCCACTCATTACGTGAGAGTGTCACAGGCGGCGAGCTTCACAGGCATTCGCCTTCTTCACAAGCACCGGGCCTTTTCCAAAACGGTAAACTTCACAGGCATTGGCCTTCTTCACAGGCACCGGGCCTTTTCCAAAACGATAAACTTCACAGGCATTGGCCTTCTTGACAGGCACTAGGCCTTTTCCAAAATGGTAAACTTCACAGGCATTGGCCTTCTTCACAGGCACCGGGCCTTTTCCAAAACGGTAAACTTCACAGTCATTGGCCTTCTTCACAGGCACCGGGCCTTTTCCAAAACGGTAAACTTCACAGGCATTGGCCTTCTTCACAGGCACCGGGTCTTTTCCAAAATGGTAAACTTCACATGCATTGGCCTTCTTCACAGGCACCGAGCCTTTTTCATGGATAGAACCTCCAGAGGTGTTGAATGTTCCAGGCATTCGGGATGGGCACCCCCTCTTGGGTTTCCAAGCGCACGGAGCCGGGCCTGGAAACATGAACAACCTTAAACGGGCCCTCCCACATGGGAGAGAGCTTGTGCAGCCCTTCCCTGGAGAGGACCCGCCTGAGCACAAGGTCCCCTACCTCAAGGGTCCTGGGGCGGATGTTGTGGCAGTGGTACCGTCGCAACGCCTGTTGATATCTTGCCGCTCTCAGCGCAGCCTCCTGACGGCGTTCCTCCCCCAGCACGAGATCCGTCCCCTGCATAGTGTCCTGTTGTGATTTGTCGAACTCCAGGACCCACGCGGAGCGACGCTTGACCTCGTGAGGGAGGACGGCTTCAGCTCCGTAGACAAGGAAGAATGGAGTTTCTCCAGTTGACTTGGTCACGGTCATGCGGATAGACCATAGCATAGACTGGAGCTCGTCGTACCAGCCCCTGCCGCAGGCCTCCAGCTTTTTCTTGAAGGTCCTGGTCTTGAGGCCCTTCAGTACCTCCGCGTTGGCTCGCTCAACTTGGCCGTTGCTTCGAGGATGCGCCACTGAAGCGTAGCATATCTGTGTTCCAAGATTAGCACAGTATGTTTTAAAGAGATTGTTGGTGAACTGTGAATCATTGTCGGTGATGATGCGGTTAGGCACCCCGAATCGGCTCACAAGGCCCTTGATGAACTTGACTGTGGAGCCTGCTGGGATGGTGCGGACAGCTTCCACTTCAGCCCATTTCGTGAATTTGTCGATGGCGACGTAGAGGTAGCGATAGCCCCCTGGCGCCCGCGGAAATGGGCCCAAAATGTCCAGCCCCCAAACCGCGAATGGCCATGAGAGGGGTATGGTCTGCAGGCCCTGAGCCAGCTGATGGATTTGCTTGGCGTGGAATTGGTAGGTTTCACAGGCCTTCACCAGCTCGACGGCGTCGTTGAGTGTTGTAGGCCAGTAAAACCCGCTGCGGAACGCCTTGCCAACGAGGGTTTGTGATGATGAGTGGTGCCCACAGTCTCCACCGTGTCTGTCTGCTAACAACTCCTTTCCTTGCTCCCAGGAAATGCAACATAGGGACACATCATTCAGCCTCTTTCGGTAAAGCTCTTCATCTTGGATGCAGTACGCTGTGGCCTGCCGCGCCACACGCTCTGTGTCTTCCTCCTTCTCTGGCAGGGTCCCTTCTGTCAAGTAGCTCTTAAGCTCCACGGTCCAACATCCCTCCTGAGGCTCTAGCGCCAGGAGAAAGCATGCTCCCGAGGTCGGTCCACAGGCCGGGGCTCCTGAGGCAGGCGGCTGGGGGAGCTCCGCGTGAGGTTGCGCCCCACCCGACGGTGGTGGCATCGCTGAGGGCTTGAAGAGCTTCTCTTCAAAGACTCCGGGCTCCTGAGGCAGCCGTCTGGACGCCCTCTTCGTGATGTCGTCAGCTTCCTGGTTGGTGCCGCGTGGCACATGCTACAACTCCAAACCCCAAAACTGCTTCTCTATTTTGCGAACCTCTGCTAGATAAGACTCCATGTGCTCATCTCTAGGCTCGTACACCTTGCTGGAGAAGTTGACGATGAGTTGAGAATCGCCCTTGATGACAAGTCGCTTTACCCCCAGGGCCACCGTAGCCTTTAGGCCTGCTATCAGCCCCTCGTATTACGCTATATTTTTGGACACATTTTCCCCATGCTGGAAGCTGAGTTGCACGGCATAGTAGAGCTTGTCCTGAGTGGGGGATATGTGGGGACCCCGACTCATAAGTCGTGATCACCGAATGCACGTGTACAGTGATCCCAGAGATCAATGCTCACTGAACACATAGAAGCTGAATAACAAGAGTCTTACATCCATACATATCGTCTTACACAAATTATGACCATTATGGTCAAGTCTTACATAGATAAAGCCACAAGGGTTGAATACCAAATAAACTTAAGTAGCGGAAAACTTCGTCGATAAGTAGAACCCATTCCATCTACCTTAACCCTGTAGGCATTCTGACTGGGAAACGTCCTAGTTCGCATGTTCATCTCCAAGAACTCTTCTTCGAACTCCTGTTCTTCCATGCCTGGCCAATTAAATAACCAGCATGACATAGGTAAAAAATGCAAAAAGCTAATTTTGTTGTGCTATGACATGTTCAATAACCGGTAAATCATGCATCATATGAACTCAAGTGACCATAGGGACTGGTTACAGATATCAACATAAAGGGAGTGGGCTCCAACCCAACTCAATCATGTCAAGTCTTTTGACTTGACCCAAGTAGTTCTTCCCACACACACATTGGTTTGTAAACAAGTGGACGTAGCCCAAGAGCGGTTACCCAACTGTCCTTGACCGTGGACACGGCTATTCGAATAGTTTTACACTCTGCAGAGGTTGCACACTTTACCCACAAGATTCGGGGAACTTCCGTGTCATCCACGACCCGCGGTACCTCAAGTACCCAGGGTAAGCACCCGATCACTATCTTTCCCTAGACGACACTAACATAGAGTCCACTCGTTTGGTAGTAACCCCCGTGCCCAACATTTCACATCTTAAAATTGTGGAGCCTTGCTCCCATATTCATCATATACCACAAGCATGGGGTACCAACGGTGTGCCCGGTGCCCTGTAAAAATAGTCATGGCCGCCCTACCTGGCACGACCCCATCCCGAGAGAGAGCACCAACTCTCCCCCGTCACTAGTAATGCGGGCTCCAGCTAGTATCGGCCTAGGTAATCAATAATGCCCTTTCCCATACAAGGGTAGAGTGGTTGCGCATGTAAGGTTGGAATAACGGTCGCAACTTAAACCAATCCGTTTTGAAAACAACACACACACTTGCCTCGATACACCACTTCATCATCAGTGGTTACCCAACTCATTACCTCCCTCGGGCATAAGTGGCACCCGATGGGTTTTTTGAAAAGCTCTTTTTTTAAACAATCTTGCTTCCATCACCATCCATATACCGTCCCATTTGCATAGCATCTACTTTAGCATCCTATCTACTCCCACCGGCATAACCCTCATAGAAAGTTAGGGTCATGCATCATGCAAGTGTCAACGAGAAAAGCAACAGAGGCAAACCACCTCAAGTGGTCACCATTTTATCATGACTTTGATGCAAGCAATAAATGTGCCATATGACATGCATAAAAAGGGTTTCTTAGACATGGTCAAAGGGCTGCTTGCCTTGGTCTTCAAAGTCTTCAAGTCCTTCTCCTTCTTCTTATCCAACTACTTCGTCAAATACGGGATCTATTCATCGCAAAAGAAATGACGGGAAAATAAGGCAATAGCAAAACAGAAAAACCAAAGTGCTCAGAAAAATGTCAACCTATTTTTAGTAAATACTAGGGTGAAAACTAAGAAGGATAAAATTCTTAGTTTTGGATTTGGAGTGGTATAATATGAGGAATGGATTTTTAGAGAGGTTTAAATATATTCAAATTTGAATTTGAATATGAACAGTACATAAAAGTTGTTTGGACATGTGTGAAAGATATACCATTAAATAGGTAGGATTTTTACAAGAATTTAGGAACTAGAATTATTGCATTTGGATTAGTATTTAATCCTGAGGAATTTTTGCAATTTTATGGAAAAAGAAAAAGGAGAAGCAACACTGTGCAACTGGGCCAGAAGGACCAAAGTGCAGCAGGCCCAGAGAGGATCCAGCACACGCGAGGCTGCCACGTCGAAGGCGTAAATGTAAAATACGCTTTCAGCCGACGGGCGAACCGGTACACGCGCGCATGTGTGTTCAAACCTAATGGGTGGGGCCCTCCCGTCGGAATGTGAGGCTGACCGACGAGCCCCACGACCGTCGTCTTCAACCTCGGGCCAGAGAGGGAGGCGAGCTCACCGACGTCGCCGTGGTCGATGGCAAGGCGATCCTAGGTCACCGGCGTGCTCAGGGCGGAGTCGCCGTTCAGGTGGAGGTGGAGGCGGTCACCGGAGTGTAGGGGTTCGCCGACGACGAGGAAGCCGACAGAAGGGCTTTGGGAGGTGCTTGCCCTGGTTGATTCCGGCTGCAATAGAGAGGGGAGACAGAGGGGAAATGGTAAGAGAGGTGAGGCGGTTACAGGTCAAGAGATAGAGAGGGCTGTCGGTGTCAAAACCGACGGATCTCGGGTAGGGGGTCCCGAACTATGTGTCTAGGCGGATGGTAACAGGAGACAAGGGACACGATGTTTTTACCCAGGTTTGGGCCCTCTCGATGGAGGTAAAACCCTACTCCTGCTTGATTAATATTGATGATATGGGTAGTACAAGAGTAGATCTACCACGAGATTGGAGTGGCTAAACCCTAGAATCTGGCCTATGGTATGATTGTTATTCGTCCTACGGACTAAAACTCTCCGGTTTATATAGACACCGGAGAGGGCTAGGGTTACACAGAGTCGGTTACAATGGGAGGATATCTTCATATCGTATCGCCAAGCTTGCCTTCCACGCCAAGAAAAGTCCCATCCGGACACGGGACGGAGTCTTCAATCTTGTATCTTCCTAGTCCGGGAGTCCGACCAAAGGTCTTAGTCCGGCCATCCGGACACCCCCTAATCAGGACTCCCTCAAGGGCAAAGGAGGCATCTACATGAGATTGACGGCGACCCGAAGCGGCGGAGCTCGAGCTCGATCTTGAGCTTGGGCGGCTCTGGGGATGAACGGGAGGCTCATGGGGGCTATTTGGAGTGAGAGAGGACGATTGGTGGCGAGAGGAGGGCTCGGGGATGCCTTATATAGGCGAGCGGCGGTCTACCATGGGTCCGTGTGCCGATGAGCTTGTGCTCGTCGCTACGGGCCTCGGGAGGGTGCTGCGCCGAGTCTAGGGTGTTTGTGGGGGTGGACTAAGCCCAGGGGGAGAAGAGAGGGAGTGGGGAACGCAACAGAGCGGGTCCCCGTCGCGGGCAGCGACTGGCGCGCTCGAGTGGCGCTCTATCTGCACGCGAGGAGAGCCGGAGAGGGAGAGAGAGGAGGGGGCCAATAGTGTAGCGTGTCGCGGACGTCGATATGCATCGCCTGGCGTGCTAGGAAGGCCCTAGGTGGCTGGGGTCGTCGGGCAGAGGGCGGCTATAGTGCAGGAGTGCACTGTAGCACGCTCCAGAGCGCCCCAATGGCTGGCATGGCCATTTTCTATGCAGTGTGAGCGCGGCCAAAAGTGTCCGGTAGCTCTAGGGGGAAGTAAAGAAGTGGGATATGGCCTTGGATGCCCTGGGTGGCTAGTAGGAGAGGAGATAGGTAGAAGAAGAGGGGGAGAGGGGCTATACAGGGAGGTAAATGGGGGTATTTTACCCCTCAATCATTGAGCAATGGCCAGGGGAGAGTTACTAGAGGTAGGAGAGGGTCAGGAGCAGTTGTGGTACAAAGTTGAGCCTATGGATATTAGTGTAAGAAGTCAAATATGGAATTTTGGTAAAGTGGCAGAAGGTGTTTGATACATAATTATACCATTGGAGCATTTGCACCAAGTTTTAGAACATTTGGACATGTTTGGCAATGTAGAGTTGCTCAAACTTCAAAATGGACAGAAATGGTTTTGAGGGGATTTGGTGATGTTATATTGTTTTCCAAGACATGAGGCTTGGCAATATCATCCAATATGTCATATGTGACATGCTAGAATTTTCTTGGAATTTTTATATAATATTTCCTTTGTAAATATTTCAAAAGCTTGAAATATCCAGAAAGGGTTTTTGAGGGGTTTGACCAATATTTTGAACATGACCATGTGTTGAAACTCTTATATATGGACAATATATGTCACTGAGTTTCCATAAATTTTCACAAATATTTTTAAAGCATTAAAATAATTTTAACATATTAAAGACCAATTCTGGCCTTAAGGAAAAACCCTTAAATAAAATAGCAAAACAACTTTTAAAATTATATTTTTGTGGTTTATGGGAGTCCTATATCTAATAGGATTCAAATATACCTTTTGAAAGATTTTTCACACCCCAAATCAAGTACTTGTAGTGCAAACCTTAATTCAGGGGTTTTTGGAAAACTAAATTTAGAAAATACTTTTTGGCCAAATTATTTTTGTAAGAAAATTCTATATTGTACTATACACATGGTATGATCATTGGGAAGAAGTTTTGGATCAAGGAAATGAAGTATAGAAGGTGGAGTTGTGTTGACTTTAAAGAGCACTTGAAAATCATAGAGAGAAAACCAACTCAATTAAAAAGCCAAATAATGCAAAAGTTTTTGTCAAACCACACTTTATCATGATTTATTAGCTTAAGTGTTGTGGCATGAAAATCAGGGTGTGACAGAACTACCCCCCTTACAAGAATCTCGTCCCCGAGATTCCCAAACTAGGCATGGAAGGGAATATGAAAACTTAGGTTTGGGGTAGTCTTCATGTCCTCATACTGCTTCTGCTTCCGAGTGGTGCTCCATTGAACCTTGAAGTACTCTATGGCATAGCTTCGTGTATAATGTTCTGCTTGATCAAGGTTGCTAATGGGTCTCTCACGATGGATCAGGCTAAGCTGGGGGTCGATGGCCTGGTGATTGATGTCCTCGTAGAGGTCGTGCTTGTTAGGAAGTTCAGAATGTTGCCAGAGTGGTGTCGTGTGGAAAAACATTGTGCATAGTGGGTGACTCAGGTGGTAACTCTAGCTGGTAGTCGTCTATCCTTCATCTTGCAGTGACCTCGGAGGGGCCGGTAAATCTTGGTGTGAGCTTCCTTTTGGAAAAGTTCAGTTCCTGCAAGAGGAGTGGTTTGCAGATACCTGCAGTCTTCGACGAGGAAGTTTACTTCTTGAGGGTGGTGGTTGGTATAGTTCCTCCTCCTTGACATGGCGGCCTTCAGATGTTCCCTAACCAGCTGAACGGTCCTTTTTCGGTCTTCGGGTAGTCAAGTAGGTCACCAAATTTAGATGACAACCAACCTGTCCAAGTACTCCATGAAGACTTGTTCATGGTGTACATAAGTGGGATAGGGCATTGATGGTGGTCACGGTTGAGTACTGGCCAAGTCTTCTCATCCTAGGTCCAAAGCCCATGGTCATGATCCAACCATGTTGTGGCTTGGTAGGGCTTAAGGGTTTCAAGGATACTAGTGTGAGGTGAACGTTCATTATCTTACCTTTGAGCACAGTTTCTGAGATGCCAATAGTTCTATCTAGTCCTCAAAACAAATCACATCATATTACCAAAGGAATCATCTCGTATAGGTCAACTCCAAACATCACTCATGTTATCTATATCCTTACTGCTCCAGAGAGGAGATCTAACAAAACCACATATGTCAACTATCCCCAAACTCATATGTATGGCTGTCTCTAGGCAAAAATCCATGGGTATAACATACAGCTGCTAAGCTTGAATTAAACATGACAAATCGACCGCTCGACCTATTCCTCCAAGGCCAAAGATAGTGCATCTCTATCCTAAGGAAACACGTCGTATGCCACTCCAAGATTCTATTTCCTTCCTATGAATCAACCCCAACAGTCCCTTAACTTCCATCAATAACTACCTGATCCATTAATTCTACAAATCCAATGTCTATGGTGTTCCACACGATCTTCTAATGTCCTATAATCCTCAATACTTGAAAGGGATATCTTTACTATAGTCAGTCCACCAATTTCCATTTATCATTGTCAAGTAAACTCCAAGGTCAAGCTTATATCAACTCCGCAATTAATCCAATCTCCTAGTTTATTGTCCACCGAGATACATGGTATCACGATTGAGACCATCAATCCAATTTCTCCAAACCACGTAGACATACTCAGTATCTATACTCAACTAGGATCACCTACTTAAATCCAAACCTCATGTCCAATGAGAATTCCTACATGCTACCCCAAAGTCATTATCGTAATATCAACTATCTCCTATTAATATCCCCTAGATAAGTCCAATCCTCATACTTCCAAGAATTCAGCTTGCGATCTTAATTGTGCCACTAAATCCAATTTATCCAGGGGTAATGAAAGCTATGCTACTCTATAATAATGATCCCACCAAGTTCATATACCAACATGAAAGCCTCATAATCCACCAAATAGTCTCAGATAATTCCTCAAGGTTATTGATATAAACTCATCAAGTCATTTGTCCTCTATTCCTATATCCTCAGACTGGTCTTCCCTATGGCGTCGTCAGTTCTGGTGCTATATTAGGATGATAATGTGCTTGTTCACTATGTCCACTAGTTCCATAATGAACCCAGTGATGTGCAAGGTTTACAAAGGCTTAACTGGTTCTCTTGCAATTCTGTGGGTTAAGCACATGGTTAAGGACTTGAGCTGGGGTATCTCATGAAGTCTCGAAGGGTCTAGGAATGGGTTTCTAGTCTGGAGGGTTAAACATAACTTTATGGGGTTTCACTTTGTTGAGGATGCTGCAGCAAAAGTCTTCAGTGCCAGTTGGTTGCCGAAGTTGAATCCTAGGTGTATCTTGTCTTGTCAGTCTTTAGTTGAAGAGAGAGTTGAGAGAGAAAAGTAGCATAGATGGGGATGCCTAAGGGGGTTCTATAGTGCAGGTGCAAACAAACAAGTGCCGAAAGGGCCAAAAGCAAACAGCAAAATAAGGCAGGTGATATAGTCGTGTACTTGTTGCCTAGGGCAAAAGTGCGACTTATATCAAAACACAAACAAATAAAAACAAGAAACACACAATCATGGTTCTATTCGAACCATCATACGGACTCGACTGCGCATAGGGGGTACACGACTCATCCTACCCTAGGGGTCCTCGGATTCAGTAGTCATGCTTTGCTCCGTGCCTCGTGCAGTCTTCTGGGTTTTCCTCGGGTGTTGCTATGTCTCTTTTAATTGTTTGGTGAAACAATCTGGGTTGAGCCTAAAGATTCTTCAACAACTTCTTGCATGTTGAAGTGATGGGATGAAGGTGGCTCCTCGTAGCAGGCATTGACTTGGTCTTCTGTTGTCTTCTTAATCATGACAATCCCTTTTTGTCTTCTAAGGCGTCGATGGTACCAAGTAGGTAATCCTTTAGGGAATGATATCATCAAGGCATAGTAGAGGTCCAACATGTCGGTTACGTTGATGAAAACATCGACACCAAGAGCGGGGAATGAAGAGAACCGTTTTCCTGCTCACTATAGTGAGGCGGACCAAATGGCGAGGTTCTCATCCACTGGTGGTTGTCGATACAACAACAATATGGACATGATTGCTCTATTAGCGATGTATATCATGGTCTTGCGTATCTTACACCATGACCATCATAGGACAAGGTTGCATCATCCTGGGGCAAATTCAAAGGTGTCACAATCCTCTGGGTCTTCATGTTCTCATTCTTCAAAGGCGTACCTTCTGTTGGCATCGTCTTGCTGTGGGGTCGCCAATCTTGTGTTCAGAAGAGGCGGATGAGTGTTTGGAAAGGTGTAATCCTTCTAGCCTATCCACGAGGATTACAAGGAATCCTGTGGTAAGGGTCTTGAGGGTGCTAGTGACCGTTTGCAATAATTTTGAAGGAAAGAGATCGATGAGGAAAGTATACCTTAGTTTTCGAAACACTGAGAAGGGAAGAGAAGTATAGATAGTTTTGAAAACTAGTAATAGTTTTGGAAATAGTTTTACCTTAACTAACGACCATGCTAACTAAGGCTTCCTACAGTTAGGATGGCTCTGATACCAGCTCTGTGGGGACCCTGACTCATAAGTCGTGATCACCGAATGCACGTGTACAGTGATCCCAGAGATCAATGCTCACTGAACACACAGAAACTGAATAACAAGAGTCTTACATCCATACATATCGTCTTACACAAATTATGACCATTATGGTCAAGTCTTACTTAGATAAAGCCACAAGGGTTGAATACCAAATAAACTTAAGCAGCGGAAAACTTTGTCGATAAGTAGAACCCATGCCATCTGCCTTCACCCTACAGGCATTCTGACTGGGAAACGTCCTAGTTCGCATGTTTGTCTCAAAGAACTCTTCTTCGAACTCCTATTCTTCCATGCCTAGCCATTTAAATAACCAGTTGCAAGCTAATGAGTACTTTGAATGTACTCGCAAGCAACCCATGTTTTGGCTCAAGATACAACAATGCATGACATAGGTAAAACAAATTGCAGAAAGCTAATTTTCTTGTGCTATGACATGTTCAATAACCGGTAAATCATGCATCATATGAACTCAAGTAACCATAGGGACTGGTTACAGATATCAACATAAAGGGAGTGGGCTCCAACCCAACTCAATCATGTCAAGTCTTTTGACTTGACCCAAATAGTTCTTCCCACACACACACTGGTTTGTAAACAAGTGGACATAGCCCAAGAGCGGTTACCCAACTGTCCTTGACCGTGGGCACGGCTATTCGAATAGTTTTACACTCTGCAGAGGTTGCACACTTTACCCACAAGATTCGGGGAACTTCCGTGTCATCCACGACCCGCGGTACCTCAAGTACCCAGGGTAAGCACCCGATCACTATCTTTCCCTAGACGACACTAACATAGAGTCCACTCGTTTGGTAGTAACCCCCGTGCCCAACATTTCACATCTTAAAATTGTGGAGCCTTGCTCCCATATTCATCATATACCACAAGCACGGGGTACTAACGGTGTGTCGGGTGCCCTGTAAAAACAGTCATGGCCGCCCTATCTGGCACGACCCCGTCCCGAGAGAGAGCACCAAACTCCCCCGTCACTAGTAATGCAGGCTCCAAGCTAGTATCGGCCTAGGTAATCAATAATGCCCTTTCCCATACAAGGGTAGAGTGGTTGTGCATGTAAGGTTGGAATAACGGTCGCAACTTAAACCAATCCGTTTTGAAAACAACACACACACTTGCCTCGATACACCACTTCGTCATCAGTGGTTACCCAACTCATTACCTTCCTCGGGCATAAGTGGCACCCGATGGGGTTTTTGAAAAGCTCTTTTTTTAAAACAATCTTGCTTCCATCACCATGCATATACCGTACCATTTGCGTAGCATCTACTTTAGCAACCTATCTACTTCCACCGGCATAACCCTCATAGAAAGTTAGGGTCATGCATCATGCAAGTGTCAACGAGAAAAGCAATGGAGACAAACCGCCTCAAGTGGTCACCATTTTATCATGACTTCGATGCAAGCAATAAAATTGCCATATGACATGCATAAAAAGGGTTTCTTAGACATGGTCAAAGGGCTGCTTGCATTGGTCTTAAAAGTCTTCAAGTCCTTCTCCTTCTTCTTATCCAACTACTTCGTCAAATATGGGATCTATTCATCACAAAAGAAATGACGGGAAAATAAGGCAATAGCAAAACAAAAAAACCAAAGTGCTCAAAAAAATGTCAACCTATTTTTAGTAAATACTAGGGTGAAAACTAAGAAGGACAAAATTCCTAGTTTTCGATTTGGAGTGGTATAATATGAGGAATGGATTTTTAGAGACGTTTAAATATATTCAAATTTGAATTTGAATATGAACAATACATAAAAGTTGTTTGGACATGTGTGAAAGATATACCATTAAATAGGTAGGATTTTTACAAGAATTTAGGAACTGGAATTATTGCATTTGGAATAATATTTAATCCTGAGGAATTTTTTCAATTTTATCGAAAAAGAAAAAGGAGAAGCAGCACTGTGCAACTGGGCCAGAAGGACCACAGTGCAGCAGGACCAGAGAGGATCCAGCCCGCGCGAGGCTGCCACATCGAAGGCGTAAATGCAAAATACACTTTCAGCCGACGGGCGAACAGGTACGCGCGCGCGTGTGTGTTTAAACTTGACGGGTGGGGCCCTCCTGTCAGAATGTGAGGCTGACCGACAGGCCCCATAGCCGTCGTCTTCAACCTCGGGCCAGAGAGGGAGGCGAGCTCACCGGCGTCGCTGTGGTCAACGGCGAGGCAATCCGAGGGCACCGGTGGGCTCAGGGCGGAGTCGCCATTCAGGTGGAGGTGGAGGCGGTCTCCGAAGTGTAGGGGTTCACCGGCGACGAGGAAGCCGGCAGAAGGGCTTCGGGAGGTGCTTGCCCCGGTTGATTCCGGCTGCAATAGAGAGGGCGGACAGAGGGGAAACGGTAAGAGAGGTGAGCCGGTTACAGATCGAGAGAGAGAGGGCAAAGGAGGCATGTACCACGAGATTGACGGCGACCCGAAGCGGCGGAGCTCGAGCTCGATCTTGAGCTTGGGTGGCTCTAGGGATGAACGGGAGGCTCATGGGGGCTATTTGGAGTGGGAGAGGACGATTGGTGGCGAGAGGAGGGCTCGGGGATGCCTTATATAGGCGAGCGGCAGTCCACCGTGGGTTCGTGTGCCGATGAGCTCGTGCTCGTCGCTATGGGCCTCGGGAGGGTGCTGCGCCAAGTCTAGGGTGTTCGTGGGGGTGGACTAAGCCCAGGGGAGAAGAGAGGGAGCGGGGAACGCAGCAGAGCGGGTCCCCGTCGCGGGCAGCGACTGGCGTGCTCGAGTGGCACTCTGTCCGCACGTGAGGAGAGCCGGAGAGGGATAGAGAGGAGGGGGCCGACAGTGTAGCGTGCCGTGGACGTCGGTATGCATCGTCTGGCGCGCTAGGAAGGCCCGAGGTGGCTGGGGTTGTCGGGCAGAGGGCGACACTATAGCACGCTCCAGAGCGCCCCAATGGCCGGCATGGCCATTTTCTATGCAATGTGGGCGCGGCCAAAAGTGTCTAGTAGCTCTAGGGGAAAGTAAAGAAGTGGGATATGGCCTTGGATGCCCTGGGTGGCCAGTAGGAGAGGAGAGAGGTAGAAGAAGAGGGAGAGAGGGGCTTTCCAGGGAGGTAAATGGGGGTATTTTACCCCTAAATCATTGAGCAATGGCCAGGGGAGAGTTACTGGAGGTAGGAGAGGGTCAGGAGCAGCTGTGGTACAAAGTTGAGCCTATGGATATTAGTGTAAGAGGTCAAAAATGGAATTTTGTTAAAGTGGAAGAAGGTGTTTGATGCTTGTTTGGTTAAGCAAATGAACTCCATTTGGCATGAGACTCCCCAGGGTGAAATGGCACATACAATTAGGGCCTTCCACCAATTTTGAGCTCATTTTGGGAAAGTTGCTAATGCAACTTTTGTAAACCCTAGAAATTAGCAGAAATGAACTTTTGTAGATCTAGTTGAGGAAATCACCTCCCCTTGATTCACCACTTGTTTTAGTAGCCTCATTTGGTCATGTGAACATGCTCACAAAAGTTGGGGTCAAGAAGAGAAAGTTGGTAGTACAAAGTTGTTCAAATTTGATTCTGGACACAGAGGGTTTTGAGGCAATTTGATCAAGATATCATTTTCTCCAACTTGTTCCATTTGGTCTAGATACATAATTAGACCATTGGAGCATGTGCACCAAGTTTAGAACATTTGGACATGTTTGGCAATGTAGAGTTGCTCAAACTTCAAAATGGACAGAAATGGTTTTGAGGGGATTTGGTGATGTTATATTGTTCTCCAAGACATGAGGCTTGGCAAGATCATCTAGTATGTAATATGTGACATGCTAGAATTTTCTTGGAATTTTTAGATAATATTTCCTTTGTAAATATTTCAAAAGCTTGAAATATACAAAAAGGGTTTTTGAGGGGTTTGACCAATATTTTGAACATGACCATGTGTTGAAACTCTTATATATGGACAATATATGTCCACTGAGTTTCCATAACTTTTCACAAATATTTTTAAAGAATTAAAATAATTTTAACCTATTAAAGACCATTTCTGGCCTCAAGAAAAAACCCTTAAATAAAATAGAAAAATAACTTTTAAAATTATATTTGTGTGGTTTATGGGAGTCCTATATATAATAGGATTCAAATATACCTTTTTAAAGATTTTTCACACCCCAAATCAAGTACTTGTAGTGCAAACCTCAATTCATGGGTTTTTGAAAACTAAATTTAGAAAATACTTTTTGGACAAATTATTTTTGTAATAAAATTCTACATTGTACTATACACATGGTATGATCATTGGGCAGAAGTTTTGGATCAAGGAAATGAAGTATAGAAGGTGGAGTTGTGTTGACTTTAAGAGCACTTGAAAACATAGAGAGAAAACCAACTCAATTAAAAAGCCAAATAATGCAAAAGTTTTTGTCAAACCACACTTTATCATGATTTATTAGCTTAATTGTTGTGGCATGAAAATTAGGGTGTGACATGATATGAGCACTGCACTGGCCCCCGTGCCATGCCGCGAGAAAGCTCCAGCGAAGTACATAACCCAGCCGTCTGGCACTTCACTTCCTGGGGAAAGCGAACGATCCTCGCCTGTCTCGAGCCCTAGCGCCACTGTCCACTCTGCTACAAAATCTGCAAGTGTAGCTCCCTTAACGACCCTAGTCGTACTGAACTCCAGCTGAAATGCTTGTAGCTTGATGTTCCATTCGGCGACCCTTCCTGCTGAGTTGGGACTCCTGAGTACCCTTTCCAACGGGTATGCTGAGACGACCTTGATTGGATGACCTTGGAAGTAGTGTCGCAGCTTCCGCGAGGCCACTAACAGCGCGATCAGGAGCTTCTGAGGCATGGGGTACCGCGCCCTGGCATCCCTTAGCACCGTGCTGACAAAATACATGGGATGCTTGACCAGGGCTGGTGCAGCGACGGAGTCAGCATCCTTCGGGGAGTCGAGTGTCCCCTGAGGCGCGAGAGCCCCCAGCTCTTGACAAACCTGCGGAGCCCCCTCAGCCTCGTGGATGCCTTCTTGCTGAGGCTAGCTTGTATCTGCTGCGGGCATGACCCCCGAGGGGCCTTCCTGCCCAGGGGTTGCCGCAGCTAGTGCAGTCTTGGTCCAGCACTCCTCCTGAATGGCCACCAGAGTGGAACTGGCGGAGTATGGTGTGGCGGCGAGATAGAGCAGCAAGGGCTCCTGCGGGCGTGGCACTACCATCACAGGGGGGCTGGTCAGGTACCTCTTGAGGTCTTGGAATGCTTCGTCGGCCTCCGAAGTCCATTCAAATGGGCCCTTCTTCTTCATCAGCTTGAAGAAGGGTAAAGCGCGTTCCCATAGCTTGGATATGAAAGGCCCCAGCACAGTTACCCGCCCTACAAGCTTCTGCATTTCCCTGAGATTTTTCGGTGGGCTCATGTCTTCAATTGCCTTGACCTTCTCTGGGTTAGCCTGAAGGAAATATGCCCTAGAGGCAATAATAAAGTTATTATTTATTTCCTTATAATCATGATAAATGTTTATTATTCATGCTAGAATTGTATTTTCCGGAAACATAATACATGTGTGAATACATAGACAAACAGAGTGTCACTAGTATGCCTCTACTTGACTAGCTCGTTAATCAAAGATGGTTATGTTTCCTAACCATGAACAATGAGTTGTTATTTGATTAACGAGGTCACATCATTAGTAGAATGATGTGATTGACATGACCCATTCCATTAGCTTAGCACCAGATCGTTTAGTATGTTGCTATTGCTTTCTTCATGACTTATACATGTTCCTATGACTATGAGATTATGCAACTCCCGTTTGCCGGAGGAACACTTTGGGTACTACCAAACGTCACAACGTAAATGGGTGATTATAAAGGAGTACTACAGGTGTCTCCAATGGTCGATGTTGGGTTGGCGTATTTCGAGATTAGGATTTGTCACTCCGATTGTCGGAGAGGTATCTCTGGGCCCTCTCGGTAATACACATCACATAAGCCTTGCAAGCATTACAACTAATATGTTAGTTGTGAGATGATGTATTACGGAACGAGTAAAGAGACTTGCCAGTAACGAGATTGAACTAGGTATTGGATACCGACGATCGAATCTCGGGCAAGTAACATACCGATGACAAAGGGAACAACGTATGTTGTTATGCGGTCTGACCGATAAAGATCTTCGTAGAATATGTAGGAGCCAATATGGGCATCCAGGTCCCGCTATTGGTTATTGACCAGAGACGTGTCTCGGTCATGTCTACATTGTTCTCGAACCCGTAGGGTCCGCACGCTTAAGGTTACGATGACAGTTATATTATGAGTTTATGCATTTTGATGTACCGAAGGTTGTTCGGAGTCCCGGATGTGATCACGGACATGACGAGGAGTCTAGAAATGGTCGAGACGTAAAGATTGATATATTGGAAGCCTATGTTTGGACATCGGAAGTGTTCCGGGTGAAATCGGGATTTTACCGGGTTACCGGGAGGTTACCGGAACCCCCCCGGGAGCCATATGGGCCTTCATGGGCCTTAGTGGAAAGGAGAAAGGGGCAGCCCAAGGTGGCTGCGCCTCTTCCCCCTCCCCTAGTCCTATTAGGACTAGGAGAAGGTGGCCGGCCCCCCTCTCTCCCTTCCCCTCCGAGGAATCCTAGTTGGACTAGGATTGGGGGGAGGAATCCTACTCCCAGAGGGAGTAGGACTCTCCTGCGCCTCCCTCTTTGGCCGGCCAGCCTCCCCTCCTCTCCTCCTTTATATACTGAGGCAGGGGCACCTCTAAACACACAAGTTGACACAAGTTGATCCTCGTGATCGATTCCTTAGCCGTGTGCGGTGCCCCCTGCCACCATATTCCTCGATAATACTGTAGCGGAGTTTAGGCGAAGCCCTGCTGCTGTAGTTCATCAAGATCGTCACCACGCCGTCGTGCTGACGGAACTCTTCCCCGACACTTTGCTGGATCGGAGTCCGGGGATCGTCATCGAGCTGAACGTGTGCTCGAACTCGGAGGTGTCGTAGTTTCGGTGCTTGATCGGTTGGATCGTGAAGACGTACGACTACTTCCTCTACGTCGTGTCATCGCTTCCGCAGTCGGTCTGCGTAGGGTACATAGACAACACTCTCCTCTCGTTGCTATGCATCACATGATCCTGTGTGCGCGTAGGAAAATTTTTGAAATTACTACGAAACCCAACATAGCCTCGATCCCTCTGTGCGACACGAGGAAACCCAAGAGCTTGTCGGAGGGTACACCGAACACGCACTTCTCCGGGTTGATCCGTAAGTCCACTTCTCGCGGGCTCGCGAAGGTTTCTTCCAGGTCCTATTTCAGGGTCTTCGCCTCCCGATACTTTACCACTATGTCATCGATATACGCCTCAGTGTTCCTCCCGAGCTTCCGGCCTAACGCGATGTGCATTAGCCGCTGGAAGGTTGCGCCCGCATTGCGCAATCCGAACGGTATGCAGGTGTAGCAGTACACCCCGCATGGGGTCAGAAAAGCTGTCTTCTCTACATCTTCGACCGCCATCTTGATTTGATGATAGCCTGAGAAGGCATCCAAGAAGCACAACAGGTCGCACTCAGCAGTAGAGTCGACGATCTGGTCGATGCGGGGGAGTGGGAACGGATCCTGCGGGCGGGCTTTGTTGAGGTTGGTAAAATCAACGCACATGCGCTCCTTCCATCCTTTCTTTGCCACAACGACGGGGTTCGCCAGCCACTCCGGGTATCGAACCTCACGAATGACTCCCACGGCCTCCAACTTGCGGGTTTCTTGGACGATGAAAGCTTGCTTCTCGGTGGACTATCGTCTTGCCTTTTGATTTACTGGGCGTACGTTAGGACATACGTTCAGGTGGTGCTCAATCACCTGCCTGGGGACCCCCGCCAGTTGCTTGGGCTCCCACGCAAACACCTCCTTGTTTGTGCGTAGGAACCTCACCAGGGCTTCCTCTTGCTTGGGATCCAGATTGGCGCCTATGGTGAAGGTGGCAACAGAGGACCCGTCCTCGTCGACTGGTATTTGCTTGGTTTCGGCCTTGTCTTGGGTGAACATTTGCTTCTTCTTGGTGGGCGCAAACCCCTAAGCCTTGAGGGGGTCGGCATTGGTGGGCTGCGCCACTGCGGCAGTCTTGAAGGCAAGCTTGAGTGCATGCAGAGCATCCTTTGCGTCTCCAGCTATGGTGAGGACACCACTGCTCCCGGGCATTTTCATCAGATTGTAAGCCGGGTGGGTTGCCGCCATTAACTGGGCCAAAGCCGAGTAGCCGAGGATGGCATTGTATGGGAGGCCGATGCGGGCGACGTCGAAGTCGACCAGCTCTGTGGGGAAGTTGGCTTGGGTGTCGAACATCACCGGGAGGCGGATCTGCCCCAGGGAGCCGGCGGGGCTGCCCCCGACACCCGAAAAGGGCTGGCTGGGTCGGAGTCGCTCTAGCGGCACGTGGAGGAGGCTAAAGGCCTCGATCGAGAGCACATTGAGGCCGGCCCCGCCGTTGATGAGGGTCCTGGTGACAGCCACCTGGCACATAGTAGGAGTACACAGCATCGGGAGTGCGCCTGAGCAAGCGGTGTTGGCAGGGTGGTCATCTAAGCTGAAGGTCAAGTCGGCCTTGGGTGACGCCCACCCTGGAGGGGCTGGGCGGCAAGTCTGGGCGGCGCCGACATGACAGACGAACGGCTAGATGTGGCGACGCGTCGGTGGTGCTTGCGAGCCCCTTAGGAGCGTCGTGACGACAGGGGGCGCCGGGGCTGCGTGTCGGGCGAGGAAAAGGCCGCGCAGTTCCTCCTAGGAGCCCACTAAAGACGCCGGCAGATGGAGAAACCACATGTGTGGGATGCCGGTGAGTGCCATGGGCAGCCGGTTGGCCATGACCCGGCCGTCGCCTCCGTCCTTGAGGACGGCCTCCTCATACGCCAGTAAGAAGGCTAGCGGATCCGCCGTGCCATCGTAGCACGGCGGCACCTCCGTCTTGAACTTGTTTGGCCACTACACCCGCCGCAAAGTGGAGGTTAGAGCCCGGAGCCCCCGGGGAGCTGGGCTGGCCTCCGCGGCCAGAGCGGACGTCGCGTCGCCGGTCATGAGGACGAAGCGCAAGGTTGATGGAGAACGGTTGCTAACGGGGAGAGCTCTGGCGCACCCCTACCTGGCGCGCCAAATGTCGGATTACGGGTTCCGGCAGACCCTTGAGGTTCGAACTCTGGGGTGCGCGCGAAGATCTCTCCTGTACCAACTCGCTTCTCGTCGCCTCGCAAAAGATCTAGGCTACATGATGAACAACACAAGAGACGCAGGGTTTACACTAGTTCAGGCTACCATTGTGGTGTAATACCCTACTCTAGTTTGTGGTGTGGTGGATTGCCTCTGGGGCTGATGAAGAACAGTACAAAGGAAGAACAGCCTCGCGAGGGGTGTTCTTGTGGTGGTGTTGTCCCTTTGGAGGGGTCGATTCCATATGCCTCTATACTATGGTGGATAGCCCTATATATAGAGTAAGAGGCCCTGGTCCTCTTCCCAAATATTGAGCGGGAAGGGCGCCAACAATTGGACATTTTGAAGCGGAACGTCTAGTACACTTATCCTGACTAAAGTCGGTCCTCGCCTGTCAAAGACTCTGACGATGACGCCGTCCTGGGCTCCACGGTGACCTCCTTCCTGCCGTTCCGCTGGTCTTGGTCTTGTTGCACCAAAATGGTAGCATTTGCCTGATGCCTTGGCCTGTACTTGCTCCCTTTGCACCAAAGGGGAAACAAGGACACTACGCAGGCCGGTGCCCGCCTGGCCTCGATCGTCATGGCTTGCGTCACGGGCACCTCACGAGGTACCCCTGCCTTGATCTCTCTGCCTCCTCGCGAGCCAGCCTGACGAGGCTACTCCTGAGGAAGCTTTCCTGTCGTCCGTCCCGCGAGGCTTGGTCCCTCGCGAGGGTCTTGAGTTTGAGTTGATGAAGATGGGCCGCACTGGGCCATGGCTTGAGCCACACCGCAGGCCGCAGGTAGGCAAGTCTGGGGACCCCCGTTCCAAGAACGCCGACAGATTGCAATGTACAAGCACGCTCAAAAGCTGCTCAAAAATTTTGTACGTGTGAAACTATAGCAAACGAGGTGATCACTGTCTGTCCTGAGAATAATGCTAGTACGTATTGTTTTGCATGTTCATCTAATGACATAGATACAAGAAGTCGAACTAAGCGGACTAAATTGGTTTATACAAGGCCAAATTTCATAAAAATATGCCAAATTTCATTACATTTCTGACATTCTTCAACAAAAAAGTGGTGCTCATTCGGCTCTGGAGGTATAATTAATTAACCTAATCTATGATCTCCGACGCCCATTCCCTGTGTCCGGTTGAGCCCCAAGAACTGAAGCTTCTTCTCGAGCTTCACCTCGCAGCTCTCCAGATCCGCCTCTGGAGCCATAGGAAGTGAAGTTGTCCGACTCCACGTCCCCACCAAGCAGCTAGTTAGTTCAACCTGCCAAGCTTGGCTTGAACCGGAGAGTAAGAGCGGTGGCCTTACTTGGACCTGAGCGGCGACGACCTATCATCTTCTACTCTTCATTGTTTTCTGTGTGGCACGGCCTCATTATTGGTTGGGTGGGGCCTCGACAGAGCCAACGATGTCCTCTGCCTTGTTGCCGGCGAGGCAGCGCCTTGGCGGAGTGGGGTAAATCCTCCCCTCGTTGCCGGTAAGGCGGGTCCTCGTCGGAGCCGATGATATCCTCTGCCTCGTTATCATTGGGGCGGGGCCTCGGTGGAGCAGGACCTCGCCATAGCCGGTGAAGTCCTCAGCCTCGATGCCGGCGGGGTAGGGCCTCAGCGGAGCCTGCATTGTCCACCTCCTCGTCATCGGCCTTGCCAAATAGTGACTCGCCCACTTCATCGCCCTCTTTGTAGGCGGACACAACCTTTGCACCTGCATGCGGTACCGCCACCGCATGAGGCGGCTCTCGCTAGCGAAGCGGTACGACTCGAGCAATGCCTCCTGCTCCGCCCACTCCGCGATGATCTGCTCCTGTGCCCCTAGGTGCTCCTAGAGGACATGGTGGTTGTAGGTGGCGGTGGCCTGCGCCTCCCGGAACTGCTCCTCATTCTTTTGCCTCACCATGTCCATGTATTGGGCACAGGACTCTTCTATGGTCATGGTGCAATGCACCGGCAAGGATGGAGTGGAGGAGGAGATTGGCGTCGGCTCGTCGATGGCCACGTCCTCCATTGGGACATTGTCGTCCTCTGGCTACCTGTCGACCAGCCAGTTGGCAGCAATGGTTGCCATCTCCTTCTTCTGGTACATCGTCCGCCTGTACCAAAGAGCGCTGGAGCGCGAGGAAGCCATGGTGAGAGTGGTATGGAGAGGAGAAAGGGAGCGTAGGCAGATGACTGCGGCTATGGACGACATAGCAGTTTATATAGCAATGCTGGGCGGCAGAGGGACGAAGGGGTGGCTCTGGAGTATCTGCCTCAGCAACCGCGTATCACTAATGTGGGCGGCAGATGGACGGATGGATGGCAGTTGCATCGTTTGAACGCGAAGCAGTCGCCTGCACTGGGAAGCGGCACGGGCGGTACTGACCGTTTAGGGCGGGAAGCGCGTGCGGGCGAGGGAGGGGTGTGGGTGGGCCAGGACGGTCAGACTTGTGCTTGGCAGCGGTCGGCTCTAGTATCTGGGCATGCTAACTCGCCAATGAGCTCACCGAGCTCAGCAACGACAACCAGACGATGGAGGAGGCTTCTGACCAGGAGCTGGTGCCACCGCCCAAGACGGTTCATGTCGTGTTCACCATATAGCAGGTGCGGCCGCACTTCTACGCCCTAATGGCAGAAGAGCTACTAGTGCCGCCGGAATCGGCATTTCGGCAAGCGCAGGAGGACCAGACCTACAACCTCCATGTCCACAACTAGCATTGGCTCATGGAGGGATGAACCGCTGGCGAACAAGCAAACGACAATGTCGTCGCAGACATGTGGACCAACGATCCTGGCTTCCTGAATGAGCAGTAGGTGCTGTGTCAGACCATTCATACGGCCCACGAGGCCCTCTCCATCATCCTTTGAGTTGTTGCGCTCGCCATGGCGCCGCTGTCTCACACTGTCAACATGGTCAATGAACATGAGGAATCAAGAGATGACTTTACATGGAGAGGATGACAATTGGGACCCACCAGGGCCATAGCCGTACATACGCAAGTGCCTCCTTATTACAACTATAATTTTTTTGCTTCCTCCTAGTTTCCTAACATCACGGTCCCACACCATTGTCAATGTATATAGTCAATAAACGAGAGAATTACACAAGGAGCAGCTGACAGCTGGGACCTAGTAGCTCGATCAGTATTTATTTTTTGAGGGGTTAGTAGAAACTTTTTTGCGCGATGTTTTTGTTGTTGTTCAGAGGAGCAGGGTATCAACTGGGCGGGCTGTGGACCGTTTAGCCCAGGCTATTATTTTATGTCGACCAAATATCCAGCCCAGATATTAAATTTCAGGGTGAAAATGGCTAGCCCAGCTATACTTTTTTTTGAGGAATACCCAACCTAGGCCAACTTGTTATCCTCCGCCCCGCTGGGTTGCAAATCTTTTCTAAGAGGGATTCATTAGGCTTGCCAAGAATATGGGATTTAAGAAATAATAAATGTGTTGTAATTGAAAAATGGGCTATAAATATAAAAAAATTGGATTTTGAAGCTTTTAATTTCATTACTTGCTGTGTGCGCAAAACTTTGTTGGATTTTTACCTAATATAAATTTATTTTGAAATTAAATTTAATCTGACTCGAAATTTTGGGATAAAATATTTCAGATCCCATCAAAATGTGGGAAATTTGGTTGAAATTATTAACCGTTGTCCTAGCTAGAAAATGGGATGTAATGTTAACAAATAGTAAATGGGCTGCAGTAAATTCCATTAGAATTACTGGGCTATAAATCATTAGAATCACAAATAGGCTATATGCTCTCTACCACAGATGTGATGCTCACTTGTGGGCCTACTAAGTTGACGCATACGCAAGGCTTTGTCAACTTATAGTCAACGCACGATTCTAATAGTAATGGCTATTGGATGTCCATCCAACGGGTGTCATGCTTCTTCAATCACGGATATTCTTACTTCAGCCGACCAAACCACCGCTGGCGGTACTGCCTCCCGTGGCCGACTATAGTACCGCGCAAGCCTCAACGGCCCACCCTACTCCCATCACCGTCCAGCCCATTCCTCTACTCACCAACACCTCCGGTTATTCTCTGGCGATGGCAGCCTCACACCACAGCCAAACCAGTGAACTCTCGTACTCCCCTCGGCATCCACTATTGTGTATTCGCCGTCTCCTAGTCATTCCCTTCCTAGGCCTCACCATCCTCCACTACTTTGGTTCTCTCAGCATGTCATGGTCAACTTTGTCAACAAACGACAGCCATGGAAGAGGGATGTACGTGGAGTGGCTGACAGTAGGGACCCACATGGTCCATGGCCGCACGCGAGCAAGTGCCTCCTTATTGTGCAAAAACAAATAATTTCTCCCGCTAATAGGTTTGACCCACTAGCTACATCTTCGCATGCAAGGAAGTGCCTCCTTATTACGCAGGAAAAAAGTTTCCTCTCCCTGATAGCTGAGACCCACCAGCTACATCTTCGCATGCAAGGAAGTGCCTCCTTATTACGCGCAAAAAAATGATTCCACCTGCTAGCTGGGACCCACCAGATTTGGAGGCTAACTTGTGGGCCTACTAGGTTGACACGTACGCAAGGCTTTGTCAACTTAGTTAATAAATGATTCTAGCTCCAGTGACCGTTGGATGCTAATCCAACGGCCGTTCTGTGTCTTCAACAATTGGTCTTCTTTCTCCAGCCGCCCAAACCACGGCCCGCTGTACTGCCTTCTCCGACCTCCCATGACCGGCTGTGCTGCCGCGCAGGCCTCACTACGCGACCCTACTACCACTGACCAAGCCTTCCCTCTACTCACCCACACCCCCTATTATTCTCCGGCGACGGAAGCCACACACTCCAGCCGAACCAGTGAATCCTCATATTGCCATCCGTGTGGGCATCCACCTACCTCATCTTCCCTGGCTCCACGTCATTCCCTTCCTAGGCGCTGTCGTTGTCCACCGCCTTGATGCTTTCGGCACTGCGTGGTCAATGAGGTTAACAAACGACAGCCATCGGAAGAGGACTTTAGGCGGTGAGGCCGACAACTGGACCCACCAGCTACATCTTCGAACGCAAGGAAGTGCCTCCTTATTACTTGCAAAAAAAAGAATCCTCCCCTGATGGCTAGGACCCAGGAGCTATATCTTTGCACGCAATGAAGTGTGTCCTTATCCTCCCTGACAGCTGGGACCCACTCAATAGAAGCATACATAGCGTTGTCTCTCTGGTCGCAAATGTGTACGTACATACTAGTCGATCGGTCTCTTTGCCATGTGTATGTAGCTGTTTGTGCCATAGTAGATCCCCTGACGTAGCAGTTCAGCCAGTCCCGTCTAAACCATGTACACATACGTACAACCACATGCCAAAAAATATGGCCACGTACATACATATGGGCAGGGTCTCGAACGCGTACTCGTGCATACGTATAGCCAGGGCTCATGTACATGGAGAGACAACGGACAGCAGCAATGGCGTCCTGTTCATCGGGAGCCAACTGCCTGGGTCAAAATGGAAAACAACATCATGTTCATCGGAAGGCAACAAAATGTGTCATGTTCATTGGGAGCCAACCGGCTTGGACGGAACAGCCGAAATGGGGTCTAGCGTACCGCAAAATAGAGCAAACGACCTTTTTTTCGAGCGCGTACGGTTGAAACAGGGTCATGTTCATTGGGAGGGGTCTGGCATATCCAAAATGAAGGAAACAGACTTCTGTTCGAGCGCCTACGGTCGAAACGGGGTCCTGTGATCGGGAGGGGTCTAATGTACCACAAAACGGAGTAAACAAACTTCTGTTCGAGCGCATACGGTCGAAATGGGGTCCTATTCATCCACGGGATACTGTTCATCCACAGTCTACTGCCTCACTCCATCCTCCACGGGCTACTGTTCATCCACCGTTGACTTCCTCTAGCCTCAACCGGCTACTGTTCATCCAGCCTCCACATGTTCCTATTTATCCACCCCAACCAGCTAGGGTGTGGTGGCCTCCTTGGGGTCCTGTTCATCCAGCGGCAACCGCCTACTACCACGGGGTCCTGTTCATCCAACCCCTACCGACTAGGGTGTGGGGCTTACGTACGAGCAGGCGGGAGCAACAATAGGAACTATTCATCCATAGCCAACCAACCGGTCGCTAGGTCATCACATCTCGACTTATTCTATGTATCAGCGCACGACAGCAACAGTCAATGTTCATCTAGAGGCAACCCAACACCGACTGGCTACGTCTCGCACAGAGGCTAGATCGGCTTCAGTAAGCAGCAGCAGCGATTGATTGCTTGGGTTCAGTTAGCAGTAGCAGCGATTGATTGCTTGGGTTCAGTTAGCAGCACCAGTGAAGGAATCGATCAGGTTCAATTAGCAGTGAAGGAATCGATCGGGTTCAGTTAGCATCGAAGGGATCAATTTCTCGACTTCAGTACATAGCATTGCGATCGCTCGGGTTTAGTAAGCAAACGCCTTGCTCGCGTTCAGTTAGATCGCTTTGCACACGTGTGTACAAGAGAAATCCACAAACCACACTGCATCACCCGGCCCCGATGATGCGACTTGAAACTGTGTTGGTATTTCCCCAAAGAGGAAGGGATGATGCAGTACAACTATGGTAGGTATTTCCCTCAGTTATGAAACCAAGGTTATCGAACTAGTAGTAGAACCAAGCAACACTATGTAAACGGTACCTGCAGATAAAGAACAAAACCGCACAACCCAACGTGTAAGAGGGGTTGTCAATCCCTCCTCGGTAAAAAGATACATTAAGTAGTATGAGATTGGATAAATAGATCTGAATAAAACACGAAATAAAAGATGCAAATAAAAAGTGCAGCAAAGTATTTTTGGGTTTTTGGAATAATAGATCTGAAGAAAAAAGTGGTAAAAAATAGATCGGAAAGAAATATGATAAAAGATAGACCCGGGGGCCATAGATTTCACTAGTGGCTTCTCTCAAGAAAACAACACACGGTGAGCAAACACATTAGTGTTGGGCAATTGATAGAAGATCAAATAATTATGATGATATCCAAAGCAATGATCATTATATAGGAATCACATCCAAGATTAGTAGACCGAAATGATTCTGCATCTACTACTATTACTCCACACATCAACTGCTATCCAACATGCATCTAGTGTATTAAGTTCATGGAGAAACAGAGTAATGTAATAAGAACGATGAAATTATGTAGACAAGATCTATTCATGTAGGAATAGACCGCATCTTGTTATCCTTAATAGCAACGATACATACGTGCCTCGCTACCCCTTCTATCACTGGGTGAGGACACCGTAAGATATAACCCATCACAAAGCACCTCTTCCCATGGCAAGAAAAATCGATCTATTCGGCCTAACTAAACCAAAGATTCAAAGAAGAAATATGAGGCTATAAATAATCATGCATGTAAGAGATCAAAGAAGACTCAAATAATATTCATGGATAGAGATCTGATCATAAACTCGAATTCATTGGATCCCAACAAACACACCACAAAATGTCATTACATCAAATAGATCTCCAAGAGACCATTGTATTAAGAATCAAAAAGAGAGAAAAGGCCATCTAGCTACTGCCTACGGGCCCGTAGGTCTATGATGAACTACTCACGCATCATCAAAGAGGCACCAATGAGGATGATGAACCCCTCTGTGATGGTTTTAGATTGGATCTCATGGTTCTGGAACTTGCGGCGGCTGGAATTGTGTTTCGTCTGCTCCCCTAGGGTTTCTGGAATATTTGGCTATTTATAGAGTGAAGAGGCGATGCAGGAGACCCTCATGGGCCCCACAAACCATCAAGGCGTGCCAGGGGCCTCTGGGACACCCTGGTGTCTTGAGGGCCCCATGGGCCTCCCCCAGGTGCTTCCTTGGCTCCCAAGTTGTCTTCTGGTCCAAAAAAATCTCCAAAAAGTTTTGTTGCATTTGGATGCTGTTTGATACGGATATTTTGCAAAGTAAAAAAGAAGCAAAAAACAACAACTAGCACTGGGCACTAGGTCAATAGGTTAGTCCCAAAAAAGATATAAAGTTGTTATAAAATGATTGTAAAACACCCAAGAATGATAATATAACAGCATGGAACAATCAAAAATAATAGATACGTTGGAGACATATCACCCGACCACCCACCGTAAGCGAGAACTCCCCGAAATTTTCCTTGCCCTCACTTCTACCACGATTTTTTACGTCATGGACGGCCCAAATAATGTCACGCAGGTGCGTCTCCGGCCCGCACAGGACGAAAAGCCTAACTTATGTCTTGATTTTTTTCATAGAAGTAGGAGCCCACCACATCTATGATGATACGTGTTTTTATCAAAATTATCGTCATATAAGTGTCATAAGCATGATAGAAAATGTTTTTGTTCGGGCTATAATGTCACGGATGTGTCTTTTTTTGTAGTGATAGTAACAACAATATATTCTATATCAGCAGGTGCAATTTCATTCATAATCTCTTGATATAAAGTAAAAGGAATAGCACTCACACTAGCACCCAATCACATAAACCATGATAACGGTGATCTCCTATTTTAACAGAAACAACATGCATGCCAACTATATCCTTATTCTTATCTTTAGTATAAGGCTTAGCAATTCTTGTAGCTTCACCATGGGAGTAAATAGCATGCCAATCAATATTATCAACCAAGAGATCCTTAACCATAGCTACATTAGGTTCAACTTTAATTTATTCAGAGGGTCTAGGTGCTCTAATGTTACTTTTGTTAACCACAGTTGAAACTTTAGCATGTTCTTTAATCCTAACAGGAAAAGGAGGTTTCTCAGTGTAAGCAGTAGGCACAATTGGATCAACATTGTAAATGATAGTTTCATCTTTAACTATAACTGGTTCCTCAATGTTTTCTTCAATAAGGGGTTGATATTTAAACCACTTCTCCTTACGGAGATCAACATGAGTAGAAAAAGGCTACTATCTCAGAGTCAACTCCATATTTAGTACTAAACTTATGAAAAGCATCCGTGTCCATAAAGGATTTAACACAATCAAACTCAAGTTTTATACCTCACACTCTGCCTTTGTCGAGTTCCCAATTTTCGGAATTGTGTTTATTTCTTTCCAGAAGATCCCATTTCAATTCAGTGGTTTTCTTCATAAAGGAACTAGTGGAAGAAGAATCGAGCATGGATTGATCATTATGAGAAGGCCAACCATAGAAATTTTGTATAATAATTTCTCTTGAGAGTTCACGATCGAGGCATGTGTACATCATATACTTAAGCCTCCCCCAAGCTGGAGTGATACTTTCTCCTTCACAAGGCCAAAAATTATATATAAAATTCTGATCATGATGAACCAGATTCATAGGATAAAACTTCTGATGAAACTCCAGTTTCAATTGGTTCCAATCTCACGTTCCAATATCATCACACAACCTATACCATGTCAATGCCTTTCCCTCCAAAGATAAAGGGAAAACCTTATTCTTGACCCCATCCTCAGATAATCCCGCGAGCTTAAATAATCCATAAACTTTATCCACATAGATTAAGTGCATATCGGGACGTATTGTTCCATCTCCTGCATAAGGATTAGCTAGCAGTTTCTCTATCATACCTGAAGGAAGCTCATAATAAATATTTTCAGTAGGTGCAATAGGTTGAGGGGAAACTCTAATTGCTTCTGGTCGAGGTGAATATACCCCGAACAAACCCCTTAAAGGATTACTTGCCATAGTAACAAGTGACAGTAAATTTCAGCACGTAATATAAATGTTTCCTTACCAAATTCCACACACCAAAGGCGCTTCACTCTCCGACAACGGTGCCAGAAAAGAGACTTGATGACCCACAAGTATAGGGGATCAACCGTAGTCCTTTAAATATGGAAGAGTGTCGAACCCAACGAGGAGCAGAAGGAAATGACAAGCGGTTTTCAGCAAGATATTATCTGCGAGCACTGAAATTATCAGTAATAGATGGTTTGGTAGCAAGGTAATTTGTAACGAGCAACAAGTATAAATTGTAACAAAGGTGCAGCAAGGTAGCCCAATCCTTTTTATAGAAAAGGACAGGCCGGAATGGTCTCTTATAATAAGCAAAGTGTTCTTGAGGACACACGGGGATTTCATCTAGTCCCTTTCATCATGTTTGTTTGATTCGCGTTCGCTACTTTGATAATTTGATATTTGGGTGGACCGGTGCCTAGGTGTTGTTCCTGCTTGAACAAGCCTCCCACTTATGATTAACCCCTCTTGCAAGCATCCGCAACTATGAAAGAAGAATTAAGATAAATATAATCATAGCATGAAACATATGGATCCAAACCAGCCCCTTATGGAATAGCACATAAACTAGGGTTAAAGCTTCTATAACTCTAGCAACCCATCATCTAATTACTACCCCACAATGCCTTCCCTTCAGCCCAAGTATGGTGAAGTGTCATGTAGTCGCCGTTCACATGACACCACTAAAGGAAGCAACAACATACATATTATCAAAATATCGAACGAATACCAAATTCACATGATTACTTATGCCAAGACTTCTCTCATATCCTCAAGTACAAAAGTAACTACTCACAAAGCATATTCATGTTCAAGATCAGAGGGGTATTGAATACCACCAAGGAGCTGAACATATAATCTTCCACCAAATAAACGAACTAGCATCAACTACAAGATGTAATCAACACTACTAGCAACCCACATGTACAAATATGAGGTTTTGAGACAAAGATTGAATACAGGAGATGAACTAGGGTTTGAGATGAGATGGTGCTAGTGCAGATGTTGATGAAGATTGATCCTCCCATGATGAGAGGATCGTTGGTGATGTCGATGACTTTGATTTCCCCTCCCGGAGGGAAGTATCCCCACTGGAATCGCTCCGCTGGAGAGCAAAAGTGCTCCTACCCAGGTTCCGCCTCGAGACGGCAGCGCTTCGTCCCAAAAGTCTTCTCTTGATTTTTTATAGGGCAAATGTCATCATATAGGAGAAGATGGGCCTTGGAGGCCAGCCAAGGGGCCCACAAGGTTCATGGGCGCGCCCAGGGGGAGGCCGCGCCCATGTGCCTTGTGGGCAGCTGGTAGGTCCCCTCTAGTATCTCTTTTCTCTAGTATTTTTTATATATTCCAAAATAATTCTCCGTGGAATTTCGGATCATTTGAAGTTGTGCAGAATAGGTATCTCTGATAGAGCTTTTACAGGTCCAGAATTCCAGCTGCCGGCAATCTCCCTATTCTTGTAAATCTTGCAAATTAAGAGAGAAAAGACATTAGAACTGCATCACAAAGTGTTACAATGATCAAAAACATTATCATTAATAGTAGGAAAACATGATGCAAAATGGACGTATTAGAGCTGCCGCCACCTCATGTTCTTCATCAAGAGTGATGATCCGGAGTCCGTTCAGGGCTACAGAGAGGGGCATTCCTCGCCATCATCATCATCAACCCTTCTTCTTCAACAATTCCATGAGGCTCACCACCGGGAGTGAGTAATCCCTTCGTAGGCTTGCTAGACGGTGATGGAGTTGGATGAGATTTGTCATGTAATCAAGTCAATTTGTTAGGCTTGATCCCTAGTATCCACTATGTTCTGAGATTGATGTTGCTATGACTTTGCTATGCTTAATGCTTGTCACTAGGGCCTGAGTGCCATGATTTCAGATCTGAATCCTCTATGTTTTCATCAATATATTTGAGTTCTTGATCATATATGCTAGTTGTATGCACTTGTTATTGTTCTAATCCGTGGACCTCAAGGTGGCAATAATTGGGATACTCTTCGGGGATGACTATAATTCGAGGAGTTCATGTATTCACTATGTGTTAATGCTTTGTTCCGGTTCTCTATTAAAAGATGTCCTTACTATCCCTTAGATTTCCTTATGGACCATGCTACCACGAGACAAAATATGTCATGCAAGCTCTTACTATAAGCACGTATGACTATATATAGAATACATTCCTACATTGAATCAAAAACTATTGTGTATCGCTCTAGGTTGTGACTGTTATATGATGAATGGCATCCACACAAACATCCGTCATTGATCCAATGCCTACGCTTTCCTCATATTGTCGTTGCCAAGTTACTATTGCTGCTGCTGCTGTTACAATCACTACAAATCTACTATTGTTAATGCTACTATTACTATTACCGCTACTATTAGAACTATCAAACTATTATGCTACTAAACACTTTGCTGCAAAGCAACAACTTTCCAGGTGTGTTTGAATTAACAACTCAACTTCTAAGGTTTATAAATATTCTTTGGCTCCCCTTGTAGTAAATCAATAAATTTGGGTGAAATACTAGCCTCGAAGACTGTTGCGATCCCCTATACTTGTGGGTTATCAAGACCTTTTTCCGGTGCTAGTGACCCACAAGTATAGGGGGTCAATCATAGTCCTTTCGATAGGTAAGAGTGTCGAACCCAACCAGGAGCAGAAGGAAATGACAAGCGGTTTTCAGCAAGCTATTTTCTGCAAGCACTAAAATTATCGGTAATGAGTAGTTTGATAGGAAGATAATTTGTAACAAGTGACAAGTAGCAATAGTAACTAAAGTGCAGCAAGGTAGCCCAATACTTTTTGTTGCAAAGTACAGGCCGGAACAGACTCTTATAATAAGGAAAGTGTTCTTGAGGACACACAAGAATTTCATCTAGTCATTTTCATCATGTTTGTTTGACTCGCGTTCGCTACTTTGATAATTTGATATGTGGGTGGACCGGTGCTTGGGTGATGTTCTTCCTTGAACAAGCCTCCCACTTATGATTAACCCCTCTCGCAAGCATCCGCAACTATGAAAGAAGAATTAAGGTAAATCGAACCATAGCATTAAACATATGGATCCAAATCAGTCCCTTACAGAATAGCGCATAAACTAGGGTTTAAGCTTTTGTCACTATAGCAACCCATCATCTAATTACTACTCCACATTGCATTCCCTTAGGCCCCAAGATGGTGAAGTGTCATGTAGTCGGCGTTCACATGACAACATTAAGAGAATCAACAACATACATATCATCAAAATATCGAACAAATACTTCACATGATTACTTATGACAAGACTTCTCCCATGTCCTCAAGAACAAAAGTAACTACTCACAAATCATATTCGTGTTCAAGATCAGTGTTGTATTGACTATGCTTGAGGATCTGAACATTTAATCTTCCACCAAATAAACCAATTAGAATCGACTACAAGATGTAATCAACACTATTAGCAACCTGCAGGTACCAATATGAGATTTTGGGACAAAGATTGAATACAAGAGATGAACTAGGCTTTGAGAGGAGATGGTGCTGGTGAAGATGTTGATGAAGATTGGTCCTCCCATGATGAGAGCATTGTTGGTGATGTCAACAGATTTGATTTCCCCCTTATGGATGGAAGTTTCCCCAGCGGAATCGCTTCCCCGGAGAGCAAAAGTGCTCCTGCCCAGGTTGCGGCTCGAGATGGCGGCGCTTCGTCCTGAAAGACTTCTCTCTATTTTTTCTAGGGAAAATAGCCTCATATATGTAACGCCCCAGACATACTTTCCATATTTGTATCCAACTCTTGCCGTCTCCGGCGCTAAGTTATATTTATTTCTCGGGTTTGGGTCTTTGTCTCCGTGTGTTGTTTTTCTTTTTCGTGCATCTCTTATCATGCCATCTCATGCATTGCATTTGCATACATGTTTATCTCATGCATTCGAGCATTTCCCCCGTTGTCCGTTTTGCATTCCGGCGCTTCGTTCTCCTCCGGTGGTCATTTCTAGTCTTCTTTCGTGTGTGGGGTTTAAACATTTCCGGATTGGACCGAGACTTGCCAAGCGGCCTTGGTTTGCTACCGGTAGACCGCCTGTCAAGTTTCGGGTCATTTGGACTTCGTTTGATACTCCAACGGTTAACCGAGGGACCGAAAAGGCCTCGTGTGTGTTGCAGCCCAACACCCCCGAAATTTGGCCCAAAACCCACCAAACTCTGCTCCATGTCCTAGAGCGTTCGATCACGATCGTGTGGGCAAAAACCGCACCTCATTTGGACTCTCCTAGCTCCACTTATGCCTATAAATACCCCCTCCATTCGGATCTCTTCTTCCCCCGTCCGAAACCCTAGTTTTAAAAAAAACAGATCAACCCCCCCCCCACCGACGGACGTGTCCGGATCCGACCGGACAACGTCCGCCCACCGCCGCCAGCCACCCAGC